>NW_008824949.1:353948-365272 GCF_000699105.1 Pygoscelis adeliae
TCTTCCTGCGTTGCCTTCGCCAGGAGAAGGCCTCTCGGCTGCTGCTTTAGTGTCGAGGGTGACTGTGAGAGGAAAGAAGAAAATCCCCCTCCGATGACTTGCTTTTGTGGAGAGCAGTAAACAATACCCTGGGCACCCTGCTGAAGTGCGGGTGGAAAAGCATGTTAACCCTCTGTGCGCTAACCACCCCCAGGCTGCCATCTTACCCCCACAGCACGCTCAGCTGCCCTCATTTCCAGCCAGGAGGGCCCTTCTCTGTCCTTAAGATACCAAATCATGCCTGTCCTGTCCTGTTTTCTAGTTTTGGCCTGAAGAACAAGATCAGAGGTTGAATTTTTGCTGGAGTTTATCCTTGCCCTATCCTCGTCTGCTTGAAAGGTTGGCTGTGGGTAATGGGAAGAGCCACTTCCTTGGTTACTGCACCACAGGCCACAGGTGCTGGAAGGGGGAAGCGGGAGGGGGTTGTTTGTTTGTTTGCCTTTCCCTGAACCATGAAGCTCTGGGCAGTGCTGAAGGCAGGATACCAGACGTGATGGCCAGGATCTGGTTCTGCACATGCTCCTTCCCCTGTCCCAGAGGAGTGGGGCTTGTGGCCCCGGCAGCCTTTTCAAGCTGTGTCAGCAGGGGAGTGAGAACTAGGCCCATGGGTTGCATCAGGGCTCTTTTTCTGGTCGTGCTGGTTGGTTATAATGAGAAAATACTCCAAATTCCTAGTGAAAAATCCTTTCTCCCTTTCATTATTACTGGGCCAGACAAGCTAAGCTAGCACCAGAGCACTGAATGGCGGCTGGCTAGCAGTGCACACAGTGGTGCCAGGGTGGGAGTCAGGACTCCTGAATCCTCACCCCAGCTTCGCTCTGTGGTGTTTTTTATAAACCTCAAAAAATCAGTTAACTTGCTGTACATTCTGTCTGAATGTACCTGGACATGAAACAGGATCAGTGATACAATCCCAAATGCTGTTTGAAAGCTCAGTTACCTACGTGAGTAAAAAAGATCATGCAGTGAAAGATACTGAAATGCAAAGTGGTGGGGCTGTCTCAGACTTGATTTCTGAGCAACGCTGCTTTCAGATACAGCAGCAGGCACCTTAAAAATGTGCTTCATTTTTTTGATTTCTGTTCCTGATCTTTTGTAGAAATTTAATGTATATTCTGGACAGTAGGTTGAATCCAAAATGGATGAAGACTTCCAATTCAGGGTGCCTTGCCTCATCACTGAGGCATTAGCAGCAAGGTGTGACTGGAGGTACTCCGCAATGCAAGGTGTTATGGAGAATGTACTGGTTAAAACTTATTGGTGGACTGTGAAATGTAAATGAATTAATATTTAGAAAAGATTTTACGATTTTTCAGCTGCAAACTCAAGTATATGTTCAATGGTTAATAAACCATTATTGAGGCATGAAGACACCCTGTCAAGTCCTCACAGTCGCTGAACTGGGAAGATTTGTCTTGGTTTATGTCTGTGTGGATTTCTCTTTGCTTCTTTCTCAGGGCCTTTTTTCCTTCTTTTTTGTGATTTGGATCATGGCTTTAACTCCTGGGAACTCTGAGAAGCACATTTTCTCTTTTCTTGGAAGAGGGATGCTGAATTTCTTACAGAATTTATTTGATCAATATGAAATCAACAGGAAAATTAAAGTGCTCATTCTCACTATAGGTGCACTCCATCTGTGGGGGTTTTACTTAAGAGCAGAATGAAGAATAGGAGAAGTTTGAGGATCCAAGATTTGTGTATATCCTAAATTGTCAGTCAGTTCTGTGGAGATAACCTTCAATTCCTTCCCTGTATGTTTCCCATTTCCCCTTTTATTTTAACTTGTGTTTCAAATCACAATTTTCCCATGCTTTTCTTTAGCCTTCTTTAAATATTTTAAAAATTTTAATTAGCCTCATAGTAGTCCTTCTAGGTAAGTAAATGTCTTTTAACAATAAAATCTTTTACAGGTGGGAAAACTGAGGTACAGAGTATTAAATAATATAATTACTTAATGAATTCAAAAATATTTCAAAACTTTTAAGTACCTTTTGTTGTCAGCCTATGTTTTATATTTTAATATCAGAGAAACTTCTTTGAGGATTCTTTAAATGAAAAACGCTAACTGTGTGATGGTGAGCAAGGAGCAGATAGTGAACATAGTCATTTTGGAGGAAATCCTTGGGAATTCTAAGTACCCATCATATCTCCAGATGGCCTGAAGGCCATGTTTTATATTGCAGTATTTCCATTGGTTTTTGAAATAGTTTTGAGACATTTTCAGATGTCTTGATTGGAAAAGGTGCTGCTAAAGGTTGAAGCCCAGATTACCACTATAAAGGTATAAGAATCTCATGGAAAAAAAATCCTACTCTTCTTTCTTTTGCTGCTTATGCAGCACCTATCAGCATAGTATCTGAGCATCTCGTATGTATTTAAAAATAGAAATAACAGTAACAAACCCTCTGTCTCTCTCTTCCTTCCCAGCCTGTAAGTGAAATAGCTTGATTTGTTCAAAGGACTTTTTCCTTGTGGGTTCTAAATATTTAGCTGTGGTTTTGCACAGTTTATCTACTGTTCCATTACTCCACTGAGAGGGGGAAAAAAAGATGCCATTTCCATTATTTCGTAGAACTCAAAAAGCCGCAGTATTACGTGTTCCCTCTACTGATTCCCATGTAGAGCTTAACCAACACCATTCCCAGAGCTGTGCATTCATTACTTCATTGATGCACAACTAGGGATGTTTTGGCAGGATTCGGTGTTGTGTAAGCCACGTGTGATGTTAAAGGAAGGCTGCTATATATGTTAATTGCAGCCATTCACAGGATGGGTGTGAAGATTTAATATTTGCTTGTAGAATATGTTTGAAAAATCATTATATTCCCTTATTAATACCCTGTGAACTTGATAAAGTAACATTATGTTAAACGAGCATAATTTTTCTCTGTTTTGTCTACCTTTCTAGCCTCAATATAAAGCACACTGATTGTTTTAATAATCAGCTTGATTTCTCATTCAAATTTCTGCTTTCTCCTTTGAGATAACAGTGTGCACAGCTCCATGTTTTCCATGTTAATTATTGTTTTAAAAGCACTGTACAGGATTGCAGAGGAGTTTCCTGAAGACACTGAAATTTATGGCCACTGTTAGCCCTTTTCCTAAGGGAGTTCTGAAGATTCATCCCTTTCACGTGTCAAATTTCTTATATATCTGTTTCTTACATATCTCCCTGAAAAGATCTGAAGGCCTTAAATTGAACCAGGTAGTCTGTACAGTCACTTGTGGGGGAGGTGGCTTGTTATTTAGTAAGCAAGACACTGCATGGAAAGTGAACTCAAACCTCTTCAATCATCCCAAGTGCAGTGACTACCGAAAGTAAAGCTTGAGACCATAAAGATGCACATCACACTGGGATCCCAGTCCTCAGAGATAGACGGTCATGTGTCCATTGCCTTGGGCATCAGAATGGGGCCATGTTCCTTAAGAGTCACTGTCTAGATCAGCTTTTTTTGGCTGTCATAGTTGTTTGCGTATCCTACATCAGGGAGGCATGCAGACCTCGACACTCTGTGCCACTGTGACAGTAGTCTGTTCTTTCAATACAGCATGATAATTGCTAGCTTGTCTAAAATTTCACCTCTTCTGCCAGCATCACCTCTATTTTTCTGTGTTTGACTAAGCAGCAGGGTTTTTCTTTGGCTTTTATTTGAGCTGAGGAATTCAAATGGCTGAAGTGCCAGTGCTATCCTTTTGTGAAGTGAAGGCAGTATATAGTTAGGCATCATAAATGCTCTCCTGGCATCCAAGGGTGCTGTGTCTCACACATTTATACGTATCTAATGGTATGGGGAAGATAACTGAGCCATGTGGGCCTCTATGGTTGCCGAAGTGTCTCTGTGTATCAAGACCCTTTGGGAGGAGAAGGAATGTGATACGAACCTTGGTCTTTTATGTTCACATGCAGCAGAGTGTTAAACTGAGACAGCAGCATTTTGTGATCATTAGAGCTGAAGACTGCTGAGAAATGCTATCATCTGAGTACTTCCTGCCCCTTTCCTCATAGTACAAAATAAATTTCCATAACAGAAAATATTTCTCTTTCAGAAGTGTCACATTATTTCCAAGTTACACAATCTAACAGTAGGAAAAAGTAATTAAGAAAAATACACAGTTCCAGAAACAGGACACAGATACTCGTCTGAATGTATCATCTGCAGTACGCTTTATGAAACATCTGACTTTCCCGTAAGAACTTCTGTGATGCTTCCAGTTCCTTTATACCATTAGAAATATAACATTTTCTTCTGTCATCCAAAGAAGGATTTCACAGCTAATAATAGTTTTGAAGAGCTATCAGTGTTTAAGTTGAAACTTCAAAAAGTGCTTTCCTTTTGTAAGTTAGTTCTGCCAATATGTCAAATTTTCTGTCATTCTTTACTGAAAATACCATTAGTTTGGAAACAGGATATCTGCTGCTTCTTGTCTGTGTCTTTTGGTTAACCTGCTTGTGGTATCTAATCATGCAATTTCTGGTTTGGGAAATGATTCTCCTTCTTTACAAACTCAAGCACGTACAAATATTCCATCAAGAGTCTGCCTGCTCATGTGTTCAAAAATGCAGAACTACTCCCATTGCTGTTCTCCTAAGTACTTTATGTACACCCATCTGTTGTGGGACCTATTTTGAAATCATTCTCACTATGGTAAGAACCTCTGAGCGACTTACGGAGGCTTAGGGCGGTGACTTGGTTTGCCTTTATTCTGGCCCACTCCTCACTCATCTTGCACCAGCCGCCTTTGCCCATGTGTACTCTTTTCCACCATTGCAATAACTTTCCCCTTCCTTCACCTTCCTTTCTCTCTGTCCATCAGATTCCAGACACTTCCAGACACAAGCTCCAAACACTTCTTCTACCTACGAGGTGAACCCTGCTTTGTTAAGTACTTGGAGTGTGGGAGTAGGAACTTTATGAATTCTTATGTTACCTCTGACACCCAAATGTTGGGCAAGACACTTTAACTTTCGTTTCCTGATTGTCTGCCTGAATGGCTAAGCAGGAAAATAATTCCTAGTTAAATGCTTTGCAGAGGTTCTGTGGGCTTAATTAGATGTTGGTCTATGAGCTACCAACATTAAAAATACAGGCAACAGTATGGGTGCTGAGGATTTTAACCACAAACATCTCTTTCAGTGTCTCTCTTATTCTTTTAACTTAATTAACAGAAGTTAATCTTTTAACTTTATAACTTAATAGTTTTTACAGCTTAGGGTTTATGAAAGGCACCAGAGCAGATCTGAAAATGTAATTGTGTATTACTATAATTATGGCAAAGAAATTTACTTTGTGTATTAGCAGAACAGGAAAGTAAGAATACTTTGCCCTTCTCAACTACTTGCACTAAAGCACCCAAACCCCTGCAATTTAGGCCTTGGTCCTGCACCCCATCTGTATGCCTCACATGATACGAATGAGAGGTCCTTTTGCCTGAATGCATAGAGCATTGCCTGGTTACAGACAACACATTTTAGCCATAGATCTCAAAGAACTTCACCAAGAAGGGCACATACGATTATCCTCATTTTACAGTAGAAACCGTGTAATACAGTACATGGTAGAATGTGGCATTAGCCAACAGGGCGTTCCTGGCTCCCTTCTCCCTGGTCTAACAAGCGGGGGCTGTAATAGCAGTCACTGCATCCTTCATTTTACAATACGGAGAGAGAATGATACTGGTCCTTTAAACAAGCCTCTTGATACTCACTGCTTAAATCAGGGGAGATGCAGAAAACTATAGCATGAGTAAGGAGTGAATTAGTTTTCTAATTCTTTCATGCTTAATTACTTCTGCTGTTTCTAGCAACATAGTACTTTTAACATATATCCACATCCAGTTGCTCACAGCATACACTCAGCCTTTCGTGCCTGAAGTTGCATGCATGTACAAGACGGCAGAAATGAAACCACTGTGAGTCTCTTTAAGATTTATAAATGATGGAGGACTGAAAGGGTTAAGAAAAACCCTCTGCATATACCTGGTATATAAAACTGTCATGTAATCAAATGAGAGGAATGCACTCCACTGTGTACATTAGCAAACACTCCATGCAAGCTGGCTGGCAGAGGCTCAGGGTTTCCAGTGCTGCCTTGCACTACAAAGCCCTTCTTTGTTCTCTCAGCTCTGTTTCAAATATCTGATGACTATTCCACACCATGTCAGTGCCAAATCCCCAGCCTCACTGCAGACTCTTTACAACAGCACATTGTGGGCAGATCGGATGAGGATGGGCTGGTAGAGTGTGGGTATCTCCCCTTTCTTTGCTTCTCAGGCAGATCCTCTCACCAACTCTGCCATCTCCCTGTAATTTCTGTAGCCCCTTGTGCAGCCATCTGGATAGTTTTCAAAGCCAGAAGGAGTAACTTGGGAGTGCAGAAATTGAACTTAGATCCTGACATGGCAACGGCACTCCGCAAGTGTGCATCAGGATGGGTGTAGTCGAGGTTCAGCCAAGGAAGGGCAAATGAATCAAAGAGTGTTCTTGCAACAAATATTTTTGTTGAAACTTGTTGTGCCTATACTGTTGTTGGCTGGATCTTACCTGAGCTTGCTAGCCAAGTGGGATTGGGCTTTGAAAAAAATTAGATGAAAGATTTCCTATGAACATGCACACAGAAAGGCAGGAAGTGATGCTGATGACTCAGGATATGGTGATGTTCCTTCTTGATTTGAAATTAAAGTACTTCCCTGGAAGCAACACAGCAGCACACATCTCAGCCTCTGTCAGATGAGGTGTTAAACCAGGGTCTTATCTCCTCATGCTCGTTAAGGACGCTTTTTCATATGACTTCTACCTATATTTTAGAAAGGTCATGTTCTAGCGTTCTGTACGAGGCATTTATGTGGTGTTGCCTTAACTGCTACATTGATGCTCATTCTGCCCAAGTGATGTTTTTTCATTCCAGGAAAAAAAACGTTGCTTGAGTACATGAAGATGCACAACGATAATATGGCATCTTCTTTTTGGTCCTAAACCTACTAATTCGGTTAATGAAGAATGTGTCTATTTCTCTGGATAAACATAGAGTTAATATTGTTTCCTGCAATGTTATGAGATTTCGGTGCGTAGGCACTGGGGTAGGAAATAAACAGTAAGCTTTCTGAGTTAAGAGAAGATTTTATACAATATTATTTCAGTGGTGCTGCCCACTTTTGGCGATTAATGTGAAAAGAAACTAAGCTGCTCAGTTTCCCATTCTGTTTCTTGTTTCCCTTCCTGAAGCTTCTTGGCATCCAGTACTGGTGTGCTGGAAACTCAGCCGTGGGGTGGGTGGCTGCAGTGCCTTCTAAAATAAACAAACCTGTTTTCATTCAAATTTCTTCATTTCACATGCAAGTATTTCTTGGTGGACTCAGTAAGAAACTGTTTCTGAAGTAAAAGCTATTTATTAAGAGCCACTTGAACATTGACTTGTGCATTGTCACACTTTTGCTTAGTCCAATAAAATCCATGAAAGCTAAAATCATTGAAAGCAAGGTTTACAGCACTGCAGAAGCTTGTGCAAGGCCATATTTGCCACTAAAGTTCTTTGGCTTAAATAATCCCATTCAGTGCACACTCTGCATAATTGATTTTATATCAGAATACTTCAGGGGACTTGCAATGGCTGCTTAGGCTATGCAAGTGCAGGCACTCTTGTCTTTGCCATGTTTGCTTCCCTAGTACAGGACTGTGTACAAATAGGAATGAATTTCTCTATGACAAAGTATTAATACGTGGTGAGAAGGTGTTACTGTCATTTTACTCTGAAGGGCTATAGTGAAAGAGTTGAAGGGACTCTCTGAGTGGTATATAGAAATCTGTACCAGAGTCAGAAATTGAATCCACATGTTGTATGATCCAGTCTGATGCCTTATTCATTAAACCATTGGCTCTCATGTTGTATAGTACCTCCCATCACACATAGAGTCCCAGGAAAGTTCACAAACAAGACTCTGTCCCATTAGGCAGAGAGTGACCAGCCAGTAAGTGTCTCACTTTTTAACACTGTAGCAGGGGCTATGAACAGTGTACAGGTCCCTTCTAAAAAAGAAAATACCATGGGGCATTTTTAATGTTCTCCCAAAGTTTGGTGGAAACCAGTTTAATGATTACTATTTTCCCAAAGGGGAATCAGTTAGCCTTTTTGTGATACTTTCAAGAGATACCTGCTTCCTTGCCTTGCCCCAGCCTCTTCGCTGTCACCCCGCAGAGATAGTCCATGGGCAGGGTGTGGCCATCCAGTTGGTCAGTTCACCACAGATGAATGAGCAAGAGCTCCAAAAGGGATTGAAACTAGAGAAATCTTTTCCTTTGTGCACCAGATTCTTTTTTCAGGATTTTCCAGACCATTTCCTCCCTCTTTCCCCATCTTTACATGTCACTAACTGCTTCCTCTCAGCCTCCTGCTTCAAAGCCCTTGCGTATACCTAGTGCCCACCTAGCTGTTTGCACAGCGGTGCTCTAGCAGAGGGACACACGCTTCTGGCAGGGAGGCAAGAACTCTCTCATTTACTGTTGGTTGGTTTTTTAAGTCCACTATCAGTGTATTTACATGGCAACTTTGACCATCTTAGCACAGTGAGATAGTTATCTTGTTCTTCCAGGTTTATCATTCACTGGAATTGATTACAGAAAGTCGGGTTTTTGAAAGACAAAGCTAAGACCAGTACCTTGCCTTGCAGGTGGGTGCCTGTGTCCTTTTGTGCAGGCTGCCAGGAAAAAAGATAAAATCAGAACTGGAAGGACTCAGGAAATGCTCCAGCTGTAAAATGCTCCAAATGTAAAATTTTTTGTTTCTTATAAGAAGCAAGTTGCTCTCCGGGGCACTGCAGCTGGCATAAACCAAGGGAATCTACAAAGATCTGCACCAAAAAAGAAGCAGTTAGACTAAGTAAAAAGAAGGCTGTGTGTTAAAGAGCTAACTATATTTTGTTAGGAATGACTGAAGTAAGCTGTTTTCCTGGCAGTCATTGTTTGGTGGAGCTGAAAGAATGAGCCAGGTATTATGCCATAACTTTGAGATGGGACATTTGGAAGAAATTAAATAGATTTGCTCATTCCCAAAATACTTCTGGGCCTTAACTCAAGAGTAGGGAGTTCAGCAATGAATGCATAGCCAGAGCAACCAGGAAGATCAAGAGGGATTTGTGATTCAAAGTGATTCGAGCTGAGCAAGGAGTGATCACTTCATGAAGAAGTTATCTTTTTACTGCTAGTGAGGACTCTGCACTCCTGTGTCCCAAAGCAAGTGTGCAGGTCCCATCTTCTGTCAGACAGGTTGAATGTCATGTGGGTTTTGCTTCCCTTTCTGATTTGGTTGTGTCTGCAGACAGCTTCTTGTTGCCATTCGTAGGAAGATGCAATCCTGATGAAATCCAGCTGTATCTGTCCTGCTGCCATACTGATCATGTAGCATCATCTGCTTCCTTCCAAAACAGAACCTCCCTCCTTGCTTTCAGACTTTACCTGTCACAGTGGCAGATGCTCTTCTAACTACGTATCTCAGCTTCCAAACTTTCTGGCATCTAACTTCTTTGGCTTCCCTGTGAGCTACTGAATCTTTGGGCCCAATCCTTCAGTCCCGTGAGTTCCTACATAAGCCAGTCATTGTATAGCATGGGCATAGCCAGGCTCTCTCTCGCCTTTTCTCCAAACACCAGCTGAGTGCAGATCTTTTATAAACTGGTAGAAGTTGAGCTGTGGATTGGAAGAAGAGCAAATGAATCAAAAGTTCCCAGTATGTACATGTAATGGAAAGGCACCTCAGTGCAATCCTAACAAAGAGCCCCAGCTGTCCACAGAAGAAAAAATTCACTGGACTATTTAAAGTGGCAAAACCCTTCACTTCTTTCCAGTGTGAAATACGTGCTTGCTAATATGTGGATGGTATGGGGAGATGTACTGTGTGGATTTGTTTTCTTGAGAGTATGACCATACCACCCTGAGGAAGAAAAAGATTTCAAGTGGCCTTTCTCCACTTTGTTGACAAGTCAGCCACTATATCTCCCAGGATAACAGGAGTGCCTGATACACTGAGCAGATGAGCCTCGAAGGATGTAAGAAAAGCTACTATACTGGGATCAATAGCATACTTTTCCCTTCTGTAGCATGTAAACATTTGACCTGATAAATACTAGAACTTCCTCATCTGCTTCTTCCTTTTTACTTGTCTTTAAAGAACATCTAAATCCCCATATCTATACGTGCTTATGGAGAAGTCCATCTGTGTATGTTTCCTTGGGAAGTCCCATCTATGTTTGCTTAGGAAATCAGAAATTTAGGTGTAAGAGTGTTGGTGGAAGTTTACATTGAGTCCATTTACATTTAGCTGAAATAAATTGAATTAGATTACCTACTGCAGTCAGAAGAAAGAGAGTTTTACCTGTACCAGTGATATGTGAGTTATCGTGTGCTCCAGGCTGCACTGAGGGGACCTCAGCTCATTAACAGAATATTTTAAATGTGTTTTTAGTGTTCTGAGAGGCTCTTACAGAATAATGCTTCCAAGAACAATCTCTGTTAAATGTTTTGCTCTCTGAGGTGTGCATATTTGCAAAGAGAGTGAGTGGGGGAATGTATTGAATTGTTTCTTACTTTAAACAGGAATGCTTTTCATTCAATCAAAATTGGAAGGAAGCATCACTTGACAAGTGAATCTATAAGGCTTCTTTTTCAGAAGAGGTAATGTTTTGTTCCTGAGACATACTCTGAGTATGTACTGCTCATGCAGTGCTGAGTCAAACAGCAGCCATCTGTAGGAGCGGCAGAGCTGAAGGTCAAGGAACAGACTCTGCAGGTGTCTTCCCCCAGGGAACTTTTCATACCTGCTGTTTGGTGCAGCCTAACCTATTACATAAGTGAGAGATTTGCTCTTCTGACAAATGTTAATGATCCTCAAGGATCGTATCGTGTTGGCAGGGATGATTTAGAAGGATTCGGAGTGAATGTGAGAGGCAAAAGGCAGCCTTCATCTGCTGCCATATGTTGGATAGTGCTGTTTGACTACAAAGGTGTCTGATCCTTCTCCAAAACATCAGTGATACAACTGCTCTCCAGTATTAATAGATAAATCAGCAAGGAATATATTTTTTCTTTTCCCTTTTGTGCCTATTTTTAAATAGATTTGAACCTGATGAAAAGTACTGGAGTGACAGCCCTGGTGATTTCACTCTTCTATTCCAAAACCAAGATGAGTAGAAACCATGGCAATGCAGACTGCACTGACGTGGGGGGGAAGGACATGCCTTTTCAGATGGCTGGTACCCACTGAGACATGGTCTGGAGCAGACCTGGCTCCTGATTT
>NW_008824949.1:365333-380528 GCF_000699105.1 Pygoscelis adeliae
TGTGCTGTTGTACTTGGCAGCGGGACAGCATACCAGCCTTTGAAGAACTGACTGCAGTTACAAAAAAGAACTACATAAGATGCTTGTATGGTATCTTTTTTCATCTTCTCTCAGGAATGCTAAAGAATCAAAACACACAGTAAGTGAAGTCTGATATTAGCTTGGAATGATTTACACATGAGGGCTCCTGGTATTGAAAGAATAACTGCACTCTGTTGTAGGGACAAATTCATTGTAGGGAGCTGCCTGAAATCCATGGAGTTTCAGCCAGGACTAATTTGGCCCTTGCCTTTGAGTCAGCTTGTACAGTCACACAGTCTATTATATATTTAGAAACCTTTTTGCTCTACCAGAGATCCCTCAGGGTCTGTCAGTGAGTATTTCTAATGTCTGTTCTACCTGTTCCTGCTAGGAACAAAGCACTATACTGCTGGCAACTCAGTACGTCCCATATGCAGTATTATTTTCAACTTTTTTTTTTGCTGTTGCTGGAATAGCATCACATAGAACCCACCTTTCTGGAGTAAAGAGGTAATGCTGACCTTCTGACCCAGAAACCCATCCCAGTCTTACAATACAGTCTATAAAAGGGTGCCATAGGCGGCCCCAGAGTGAACACAAGGCGTTAATTCACTGGAGCAGTTGTGCTGACATCCTGGACCGTGAGAGCACAGCTGGGGCAGTTTAAGAGCAGCAGTCAGGTTCCAAGAGGGAAGCCAGGCTTTTATTATTCACACTACAGTCACCTATTGTTTTGCTTCTTGTTTTTCTCAAGATATTTAGACATGTCTGGTGGTCAGAAAGTGAAAGACTGGGAGTGCCAGCTCTAGGCAGCCGCAGCACTCCCAGGTACTCTGCAAACTTCCTCCTTGCAGCTCTGTTCCTGCCGTTTCACAATGAAGCTGTAGCTCCTACCTGTGCATTTGGTCTTGAATCTCACAACCAAAGCACCTCCAGCCTGGCCTGCACATGTTCGGCTAATTTCAGTGCGTAATCCCACACAACACTGCCAAATCGTCTCAAGTTTAGTCAGGAGCGGCCAGGCCAGGATGTGTTTTAAAATAAAACTGCAAATAGGGCTTAATTATACAATGTTCCGTAATGATTTTATGATAGCAGCTGAAGGCTGGCATGATCCTTTTGATTTTCATTTCAGCTGGGATCTTGGACAGAAGTGAATACGTAAGTGGAGTCTCACTCATTAAATGACTATTCATAGCTTCAAAAAGATACTACTAATGAAACCAGGATACTTAATATTTGTTAGCTGAATAAACCCCAATAATTCTGATTCTCTGGTCTATTAAGCCACATGAAAATGTAAAATGGCCTTAGAGTAGTCAGCTACCCAGTAGAGAATTCCTCCTGCTTAGGGTTTCATTGAGAACAACCAGCTGCCCATTCCCTCCCCTGTAGATGTGTATAAGAAAACAATTTGAAATAACTCTGGGTGTACTTTTATCTTCTGCTGGATTAATTCTTTGGGGTAGTCCTGTTACGAATGAGAGCTTGGCACCTCAGGGCCAAATATCTGCAACTAGCTTCTCTCCCTGTGCCCTAACTTCTCCTCCAAGCCACTGTCAGAGAGAGTAGAGAAACAATTTTTACCATATTAAAAACATTTGAATAATTTCTCTTATCACAGAACTCATTACAGTTCCACCAAGATCCAGAAGCTGATGTTATGCTATTGCAGAAGTCTTGGGACCCCCTTCTTTGCTGGTATAATCCACAGGGAGGAATTTGGGCTGTAGCATGGATTATGTTTTAGAGAATCTCATCACTGTCTGGATTCATGTGCCAAAAATTCCTTTTATAGCACTCAGGGTGACACCTTTCTTCCAGGTTCCAGACTGCCCAGAGCAGATTGTTTGCATAGCGTCAAGCTCGTGTGCTCAGTTTCCCATGCTAAATAAAGGTAATCTAATGGTAAATAATAAACCTGACTGACGATGGAGGTGGGGGCTAGCTGGTGTTTACATAGGGGACACAGATAGAGGAAGAAAGTTTTGTTTTGCTTTTTAGAAGCATTCTAGATTCATATCTCCAGCTTTCTTAATATAACCTGCAGTCGGAAGCTCCTCCGCAGCCTCACCAAGTCCAGGCCCCTAATTGTGCCTTGCTTCTTCCTATGCAAAACCACTGTGATTGACAGATTTTTATTTGGGAATTTACTGAGAAGCTGGAGTGATTCATGCAGACTGCTCGGTACAACACGTGTTTCTTCTTTCTGCTGCTAGTTGGGATCTTCCCCTCCATGAAACAGGACTCTTTGGGGCTGGTAGTGACCAGCAGAGTCACACTGCAGTAAAAAAAGTCTTACCTCTGCAAGGATAAAAATACTGTCCTTCTTTATGCATTCACGCCTTCTCCATATTAGGAAAATTGCTAGCTGCTGGTGGAGAGTAGCAATGGGTGTAGATGAGCCACTGGTGAAAAGGATTTCCGTTCGAGGGCAGATTGGGACAAGCAGTGTTCGGCACTACTCAGAAGCCAGATGCAGAAATCTGCAAGGCTGCAGCAAAATTGCGTCTGGTGCCAGCACATGCTGTTGGCATCCCATAACATCAGCGGGTCTGCTTCCTAGCATGCAAAGGTCTCAGCTATGCCAAAGCAAGGGTTCTCCAGTCCTGCTTTTCTGCCAGTCACTATCAATACTATAAATAGATGCTTTGGGAGTTTTTTTCTGAGAATATTTTGCCACTAGAAGGTGCCACGTTCATAAAACCAGGGATTAAAATTTGTAGCCACAGACTAAGGCCAGGATTTCAGGATATGTTTTCATCAGTGGAAGGTTACTGCTGTCCTACCTACTCCTCTGCCTGTGCACGTTGCTGTGTAAGCTGTGACCGTACATCTGTGTGATAGTGATGTGAGCCACATCAGGGAACATTAGGGTTTTGGTTGATTTTTGTCTAATCAGACTATCCCTAAATCAATTTCTTTCCTTTATTCAGCTCACGCCACAGCTGTGTAGGTAGTTGTGCTGCACCAAGGATGGGGAGGTGCACCATGCACGAATGTGTCAATTTTGATCCAAAAAAAAAAGGCATATAGAAGAATGAATGTAAAAAATCTTGACTCCCCAAGCTACTCATGTTTCATCCCCTCTATCACGAGTGCTAGTTGCGAAGTTGCTAATACACTCAAGATTCATGGACAATGTGTTGAATTCATTTTGCTGGAGCTGGCTTTCTGCAAAACCAGTGGGAGTTTTTAGGTTTAGGGAGTATACCTAATATTATAGGAATACTTATAAGTAATTGCATTTATTATTCCATTTTTGGAGAATCACAAACAAGGAACTAACCAAATGCTCTTTACCTAAGATAATTGTTTTAAAATGTGTGAGGGTTTACTTTGCACTCACTTGTTTCTATCCTTTTCACATCATTGCTGGTTTACAAAGGTACTATGGATGAGAGGTGCTTTTAGCTTCCTGCATGCCAGTATCTCTGTCATGAATTTAGGTGACATGTTGATGAGTACATTGCATTTTTATTCTGAGCTAAATAATACCGAATCTACAAGTGGATATCTCATCTGTTGGTATTACCTTGCTAATAAAGAGCCTGATGAAGTTAGATAAGTTGAGCTGGAAATGTTTTACCTCCATTTTTATCTAAGTACAGGTTGGAGTCAGTGCCTGGAGAAGCTGATCCTGCACTGTTTTGGCCAGTTCAGTCTTACATGCCCAAAGCAATGGATTTTTTGCCTTTTCCTCTGCAAAAAGTTTATGCTTTCTGAGCTCTTGCTGTGCATACTGTCTGTGGGAAGTGTCTGCTCACACCTGGGGGAAATACACAAAGCAAAGTGCCTTTAATTGCTTCTGGAACAGTACAGAGAATTGTTTAGACTAGATTTACTTTTCTGATTTGTGCTTAGAGACAGAGCTGACCTCTGCCAGAACTACAAAGAGCACCCAGCTGAGGCTGTTAATATCTCTTAGGAAACAGTTCAGGAACGAGCCTAGCTCACTGCCCAGTGCTGTAGTGATTACAGTAAATCCTCATCTTCTGCTGACTTCAGCGGGGTGTTTGCAGACAGCAGTTCTGATTCGAACAGGACCTCAGAGCCCAAAGAATGTAAAACACGTATCAAAATCTACTTGGTCGTAATAGCAGTTTTCTTTAGCAGCTTTCATTTATAATACCTCAAAATTATATGTTTCACCTTGAAAACATGACATGTGTGAGTGCTCTGCTTGACGGGAGTGTGAGGAAGAAAAAGCTCCATGTCACCTTTAATGAGAGCAGCAGCATATTCTTGTCTTTTGTCTTAGGCACTGTAATCTCGCCTAGTGTGACAAGTCAGATCCCACCACAGACCTCTACTACAGTCTCTGTACTTTGCCAGTTAAGTGTCCTTATTTCCCCAATCCTTGTATCAACTTCAGGATTAATACAATGATTTACATGACTGTTTCTAACATTGCCCTTGCACACTGCATCATAGGCATTGCTACAGTTTCTGTCATTGTTTGTTAAGTCTCTGTAGCTGTTATCTCAATCTCTGCCTCATTTTATTTGGCATCCTTGTCTCCTGGTTCTGTGAATCCTGTATGGTGCCCTGTTTCCCCTCTGCTCCCGAGGTAGCAAAGGTACCTACTCCCCATCCTTTCTGTTGCTGGACAGGTATGGCTCTAAAAAGAGATGCAATGCTTCTGTTACTCCTTGTTCTGCATTGAAAAAAAGTTCGTTGTTTTAAATTACGCACGTTTATTATATTACTGGTGAAGAGCTTGTGAGCACACTGCAAAATAGGTACCTCAGTTACAGTTCTGCAGCTTCTGTGGGTAGGTTTGGTCTTGCTCCAGTTTGTATACATGTATATCACAAATGCTGGTACGTTAGTTGCCAGAGTCTAGCCTAAAAACTACGTATTTAATACAACAAGGAACAAGATCTCTCCTTTCACCCTTAGGGACAGCCCTGTAGGACATATGAGTAATACAGCTGTCTAATACATAGCTAGCCAGTGAGAGTGCATCTCAAAAGCAGCCTTTATCTGTACATGAGGCACATGAGAGCACTAATTTAAAGACAGCCACAACTTGAAGTTTACGAATAAGAGGATATACAGGTCCCTACAAATGTTAGCTGATCTTGAAGCCAGATGGAAAATGGCTGCTGGTTTTTTACTTCCTCCCAAACTGCCTGTTTCAGAAAGACGTCTTTTTTTTGTCTGTTATTTGTAAATACAAGTGAAGTAAAGACCGATGGCTAAAGCAGCCAAATCTTAGAAGCGCTCCCTGCTTCTTCTCAAAATGGCTGCTGCTCTGGTCTGTGCTTCGAAGGCGATAGGCTGCTTTTTGCTGTCATTGCAGGCAGGACCCAGCTTCTCCTCCCGACTCACAGGCCCTGGATCTCTGCTGTCTTTCACCAAGTTTAGGGACTTGCTGCCTGTGCAGAGGTAACACTTTCTGCTCACTTTTTAAAATCTCTTGGCAGCAGCATGCTGCTGCCTAGAAGCTGAAAGCTAGATTAATTTGAACACCAGAAATAGAATCATAGACTAGTTTCGGTTGGAAGGGACCTCTAAGGGTCATCTAGTCCAACCCCCCTGCCGTGGGCAGGGACATCTTCAACTAGATCAGGTTGCTCAGAGCCCCATCCAACCTGACCTTCAATGTTTCCAGGGATGGGGCATCCACCACCTCTCTGGGCAACCTGTGCCAGGGTTTCACAACCCTCAGTGTAAAAAATTTCTTCCTAGCCTAAATCTACCCCCTTTTACTTTGGCATTTATGGATATGATCGTCTTTCTACTGTTTTGTCAGTAATACTGTTTACTTTCATCTTAGTTACCCTTTAAACAGCATCAGTGTGCCTGAGATCAGCGCCTCAGCTTTAATGAAAATAGGTTTCATTTGTTATTTGAGATGTCCTTTAAAGTGCTGAAGATGGAGGCTCTGGGATCCTGGGATCTCAGGTCTGAGAAACTGCCTGGAAACAGGTGTGACACTGAAGAGCTGATGAAATGTTTAAATCAAGTGAAGGGCGGAACAAAAACTGTGTAAACGATGGAAGGGGAACTTGATTGTTCAACACCTTGTTTTTATAACAGCAGTAAGAAATTTAGAAAGTGTTACACCATTTTCATTTTGAATGTACCGCATCTGTAAAAGGTATCCTTTTACTCGGTGCTTGTTCTGTTTACAAGTAGGTGTAGGAGAACGTATGGTAACCTACACATGCTTTGCAAAGAGTTTGTAACACATTCATAACCGAGTACAGTTACACCATGGAGTACCCTTGCAGATGCAGTTACCTTATGGAGAAAGTTTCCCATGCCTAACTAAGTAACATATTTAGGCCATTTCAGCCACATAAAGGGAATGAATGTACAGCAGAGGTCAATGCCCTAACTGCTCTGTGCCAGAAATTCTTTGAGGTGGTATTTATACTGAAGTATGCATTATCTGTAGCATGTTTATAAATATGTCTGCTAACTCTATACAGCATTTCTGCTTGTCAAAGCTCTTACAATAACATATATCCCAGGGTTTCATTTATCCCTCTCCCAGCCAGATTGTTCTTTTTTCTTTATAATTCATTTAATTGCCTAACACTGGCAACTTGAGTTTTGTTCTTTTTTCTTGCTCTTTTTTGTTCCTTTCTTCCTCCCCCCCCCCCCCCCCCCCCAATTATTGCAAGTCATTGTGCACTAAATATAGTTCTGCTTTCTGCTTTCCAGATGCTGAGAGCTTGGCTTACATCCTTATAGCATTCCAGCCTAATTCTCCCCTTCTCTCTCTGTCACACACATACAACTATTCAAAGCCAATTTATTGAGTTCAATGCATCAAGAAAATCTCTCTGTAGAATGGAGATTAAGTTCTAGTAAAACTTACTCATGTTATATTTTTGCCGGCTTTCTATTCAATTGCTGTACCCCGTATTCATTGTTGTGATGGCCCAATATATTGTTCTTGCTTACTTACATATTTCATAAAAGATTGCATCTCTGCACACATCTCACTGTGTGTTTTAATTATTTAGGTCTCAAGTTTTACAGTCTGATCTAGCCATGCAAATTTCACTTCTGATGCAACTGGAGTACACTGGAATATCAGGGCCAGCTTCAGGGATGTTTCAGCTCAAAATGTGGAATTTCCACAGCAGAAGTCAGTAGAGTGGAAAAGTATATACACATTTGAGCCACAGCTGCAGAGTCGGTTTGGACGTGATTAGAAACTTATTACAGCTATCCAAAGCAACACTAATTTTCAGGAAAATTAACTTTCTGCTCTATTTCTTTTGTGAGCTGGTGCTGGTATCCTCATAAGAGCTGCCCACCAGGCAAGTGACTGTTTTACTAATGATCAAGTAGTTCCTATATAGGGTATGTAATATTCCTAGCTTATAAAGCAATTTGGGCAAGCAAAAGGCACAGAACAAATCTGTAGTTTTGGGTTATCAACAATTAGTAGTGCCTCACACCAGTGCAGTATTTTTTTAATTGGAAGGATCCCAATTTAAGATCCATATTTATGCTGAAATTTGCTAGAACCAATGTATTTGGATCCTTTATCCACTATTGAAATGCAGCTGTGGTACAACATGGCAGCTGTTTAGGTCAGGAAACAAGGAAAATGTTGTGTCTAATCAAAATTGCAGTGGGAATTGATTGGCAGAACATATTTACCCTGAAGATGGGGCTGTACCGCCAAACACAGTGGGTAATCCTGATTGGGGCTTTGGCACGCTACTTTAATACAAATGTGAAGAATTATTAGTTTTGAGACTTGATTAATGCACCAGGATTAAATTTCTCTGCAGTCTTTTGTAAACTGCCTCAAATCTGTGTTGGCCATGGCCTCTTCTCCCTCCGGACAGCACTCTGTTCCCCCTCAGAATATTGCCTGGGAGAAGACCGAGCCCTGTCCCACCACTAACCCCCTTCCTGCAGCATCTGCTCCTGAGAATTGCAACAGCCTAGCTAGCTGTGAGATGGGCTGGGAAAAACGGAGGACTCTGGCTCTGTGCCATTGCTTAATTTCCATAATGCTTACTTAATGTCATAAACATACAAAGCCTACAAAACGTCGGCAAAGTTGTAAGGCCGATAAAATCTGGTTCCAGGGACGGATCTGTGCAATGCATGGAGTGCTCTTTGGGGCTGATGAGAAGCAGCTTCCCGGCAGGTTTCCAGCCCTTGGGATTCCAGAGGAACCGTGGTCCCAGGTGCTGCTGCCGAGACTGCCCCGTAGCAGCTTGCACATAAATATTAGTATCATCCCATGGCTTGCTGTGCATCCACTTCCAAAGAGGCTGCAGCAACCCCCACCCAAAGTCTCTCACAACACAAGGAGCGTGTCATTCAAAACAGAAAATAGCTGTAGGTCAGCACAGGGTTGGCGGGAAAGGATCACGCAGGGCATGTTACAGAAGCCCTCCTGGCATCCCGCTCTCCTGAAGGCTGGCTGGGGAAGGGGCGGGGGGGCTGAAGGCGATGGCCATGGTCGGAGCCTAACAAGGGGCCACATTGTTCCTGGGCCTATCGCTTGGTTTCTGATTCACCCGCAGCCAACGTGCCATGATCAGATCACAGCTGGCCCAAGGATATGCTTTCCAGTGCATTTAGTGCTTGGAACAGCCCCAGGTTTCGCGAACACATGGTGAGGAGGAGGGGACAGCTGTGAGACAGAGAAGGGACCTGATTTTTGCCTTCCGTCAAGATGAGCTTTTCTTTCATAATCTGATTATGTTAGCAGCATTCCAGGTTGTAAAATTAATTTGGAGCCTATCTAGATCTGGGCGAAGGGCAGACAGAGGCAAAGGAGGGTGGAAGAGGCAGTGGGTGCTTGCATGGCTGCATGCCCCGCGCTGGCAGTGCCCTCTCTTGCTGGTCAGCTGTGCAACTGCTCGTGACAGATCATAGGTGGATCCCGAGCACTCAGCCTGTGTCTTCTTTCGGCTCAGAGCTTTAAGATAGCTTTGTTTGTCCCTAACCTGGGGGTTCTGTAGCTGTTACATGCCAGTGGGGTAGATCTGGCAGTAGCTGAGCTTCCTTGTATGTGAGCAGTGACTGGCTTCATGGCAAGAGAGGGGAATGTCCTGAGTGTGACTGGGGACTGAGCTGGACTTCAGTTCCAGGCAGACCTTTTCATTTATCTTTGCAGCACAGTGCTTCTGAGTGATTCCTGACTTTTTTGTTCCGATTTCCTGTTAAACAATAACACACCATTCCTCACCTCCTATCCTAAGCTTCCCTGTGTTTTGGAAACGGTTTTACTGTTTCACCTAGGAGTGGCTGCAATTCGGGGAGGAATGAAGTGGTGCTTGCCTGTTTGCAGGTTCTTAAAGCAGATCTGGAATCTCCCTGTCATCCCTCAAGTCCTTCACTTCCAAGCAGGAATTTTCCTCTTTCCTTCCCTTTCTTCCAGCGCTGATCTGAGAAGGACAGCCGCGAGTGGCGTGTGCTGCCATCAGCTTTTCTGCTCCACTGCAGAACATCAATAGTAAACTATGGCTTGTCAGGAAATCTGCAGTTCCCTACCTACGGCCTATACTTTGTAGGCCTATAAAGTACTTTAATGCTTGCGAAAGTCAATCTGTTAATCAACAAAGGTAATAAGCCACCTTTTTTCTCTCTCCCCTTACAGGGCCTCAATTCTATAAGGAGTCATAGAAGTTAAACATTGAAAAAGACCTGCAGTGTAATTGAGTCCATCTCCTAGTAGTGTGGGGGTGTTCTCTATTACAGATTTTTATTGTTATGTCAGCCTGGTTTTAAACAATCTCTGCAGCATGATTTATGCATTCTCTTGAAATATTATGCTCAGCCTAACACATCCAACATCTTGAAGATTTTCCTGATACTATTATCTAAATGGCTCCTCTAAAAATTGATCCAGTTTCTCTCAGTTAAACCTTTCCTCTTCTGCAACATGGTTCATTCTACTGAAAAAACAATTCCCTTTTCCTTTAAAGGGGCTAGTGGGACAGCCAGTCTGCTATTTGGCCCAGCTGCAGTCGGATCTCATTTCTCAACCCCACCCTTCCCCTTCTCTGAGGAGGAGGGGCAGTCTTCATATTTTCCCTTTAAGCTGAGCTATGAAAAATAAGTGTTTGCCAAAATCTTTCACCTTGGCCGTATACCCTCACAGATGTTTTCTACAGCATAAACAAAGCAGCAAAGAATGTCGGGGCACGGGGGAGGCACGGTAGTTGGGACGGGGGAGAGATGAGGCTGGAGAATTACAGCTCCAGCGCTCGGCTGTAGTCTGCCTTTCAGAAATGCACAAGAGCTGCTCCCACTGCTCAAGGAGCAGAACCAGCTGTAAAATCATCCTCAGCTTGATATAACATGAGCATTCAGCCATGCAGTCTAAGCATATGTAATGCACACGTCACCATAGCATGTGTGCAAATTAAGAATAGTGATAAATCTGGCTGGTAAGACCAAGTCCTCAGCTGTTCTTCAGCCATCTCCCTGCTCAAAGAGAGATGGTGCCAGCCATTGCAATTGGGAGAATTGGAGGAATTGCGGAAACAATTGTGTTGTACATTATGCCCTCCAAATGGCAAAATCTGGCTTCACACCCCAGGGCTGAAGTTGTACTGTTAGTAGTGTCCAGAACTTCAGAGTTTTATCATGGGCTTTGCCAGCTCCAAGTGTCTGTTGACTACAGTTGTGTCAATGAATCAGAGTATAGGTCTTGAGTATCACAACCTCACAGCATAAGAGAATTTGCTGGAGCAAGTGAAACATCCTGAATTTTGTCGGGGCACAATGTCACTTTGTCTATTCTGCTACATTTTGGACCAAACAAAATGTCCAGATGACTGTGAAGTAGGTTCCAGCTGCTGAATCTTGCTGGAAACAATTTGGAGGAAAGGAAGGCAGGAACCATTGGGACTGACAACTTATGTGAAAAGAAGGAGATGCTCTTCCTGAAACAAGTATTTCTAACTCTTGCTGCTGATTGAATGCAAGGCATAGCCATGAGTCCAGTAAGGTCCTGATGAGATTCTGACAGCAGGAGATGGTGGCAGTGATGTGGTTGTTCACCTAAGCCTCTGTGTTGTCTCAGAATACTGCTTTGGGCCAGTGGAAAAGTTATTACTGTAAGCAAAGTCAGTTCTTGTTTAGGAGCCTTGAAAGGAAATTCATAATGACCAGTGTAAACCACCTGGTGCAGATGAAAGGGGTCAGGAATCTGGGCAATACTTAAGCAATTTGAGGCTTGGGAGGGAACCTCAAAATCTCTCCTATCGTCACATACGAATCACAAAGAACATATTGGTCGTGTTTGAGTATATCCCAGAGGATCAGTTTGTGAGCCCTCCTGCATATGCTGGTGGGTTGAGAGGCACCGAAACAAAGGGGACCATGGTTGGAAAGATTTGCATATTAAGGAAAAGAATGTGGAATGTATGTATTATGTGTAGTAAGAGTGTGGAACTAATGACTTATGACAGGGATACAACTATGGAATTAATGTGATTTGGCAGCCAGGCATTAATATGGAATGGACAATTTTGGAGGAAGCAGAACAGGAGTGCGTAAGACTGTAGTTGAAGCTAGTCACTTGCATAGGAGCTGTATTGAGAGAAGGTTTCTTACACACATATATGCAAGACTGGACAGAGTTTATCCTTATGTCATTATTAGGAAGTAAAGATCTTTATTTGTATTTGTAGGGTGTGAGAAGCTTTCACTCTCCATTGAGTTGACACGAAGAATCCTTTTGAGCATACATCCTGGTGTTTTGTGTGGTTATGATTTAACTGCCATCATAGTTTCATTGTTTAGGGCTCCATTAAATGTATTTAGGCTTCTCTATGGAGAAAACGGAGATGAATATATTTATGGCTATCAAACCTATGTTGTGTTGGAGATAAATATAACAATTGCGTGTAGCAGAGCACATGATCTACTGCCCCAAATACTCTCAGACATCCTTGCCAGCTTAGAGCATGATGAAGTTGGTGCATGCTTCATGGGGGTCCCAGGAAGCATTGGTAGTCCTGGTACTAGGGTGGCATCAGCAAAAAGTTCCTGAGAAACAGCCTCCGTTAAAAACATCACAGCATTTTCCAAAATCATCTCATTCTTTAAATATTTTTCTGTGCCTATGTAAGGTCTCATGTTAAGATTCAGACTCTTACCAAAGCATTCTCAGCTGCTCAATATTTATTCAGGCTAATAAACAAGAGAAAATAATCTCAGAAATGTTATTTGTAGTCATTTGGAAGTCCATATCAGTACATGTCACACTGACGTACACTGTGGTTCAAGGAAAAGATTTTCTATAGCACATTGGTAGCTCCAAGTGATACCCAGTGGTCATTAGATTGACTCCGTTTGTTCACTGTGAGTTGAGCCATACTCCTGGCAGTTTTTAGGGAACATAATTTGTTCAGAGACATGTTCACATATCTTGCTGGGGCCACACTCTCCTGGCTCTCCCTATGTCTAACTAGTACATGCACTTCTCAGGTCCCGTCATCTCTGCTTGACATCTTTGTGCGGAAAGAGGGGAATGTATTGGGGTTATGAGAGGGATTAAAGGAATGGCAGAGATGAGGGTATTGCAGCAGTGTGTGCAGACTGGCTCTGAATAGGGGGGAGAAATGGGTGTGCCAGGAACTAACCAGCAAAGAGCTATGGATGAATGAAGTGTGCAGAACTGTGCAAAGGGTGTTTTTGTGGAAAGGATTTTGTCTGTTCTGTGCATATTTCTACTGCGTCTGTCAGCCTGAATAGAAGTGTCTCCACTGAACTATCAGCTTTTGCATGACTCCAGCATGTTCCTGCAGCCAGTCCAGTCTGGGATCTGTCTCTCTATATGGTGGCAAGAATGCAGTCTCTTCTGGTCCCTTTAATGTGGGAAGCAGCTAAATATAATTGTCTTAAAACCAGGAAAAAAAAAGTTAAGGTATATGCCAGTCTGTAACTCAGCCATAAGCCTGCCCTCTTTGAGCAACACCTCAGCATGCCGGTAACACATGCTAGCGCTATTGCTCTCACCACTGCTACAGAAGTGTCACAAGAGCACTGCGGGAGGCTAAAACCTTTTCTTTGCTGAAGCCTTGGTTGCGTAAGGGAATTGAGCAGCATCACCATTCCATAAGTACTGCTACCTTATAAGCAGTATTTCACAATATCTCTGCCATTCAGTCTCCATTCAAGAGGAGGCATTACACATAGGTGTGGGAAGCCTCCACTCAGATACTTAGCTTGCTCCACATAAACCATTCCAGCCATTCCAGGCTTGGTAGATGTCACCAGCCATGGCCTCTCACCCTACAGGGTCCTTCCAAAACATGGCTTGTCAGCTCAACTCTGGGATCCAAGAGAGACATAGCATCATAGAAATGCTAGTTAGAAGGGACCTCTGGAGGTCTCTAGTCCGACATCCTGCTCAAAGCAGAACTGTTGCCAGCACTTAACAGGTCAGCTGTGACTTTGTCTATCCAAGGATGAAAACATCCAAGGATGGAGATTGCACAGCCTCTCTGGGTAACCTGTTCCAGTACTGTACTACTCTCCCAGTGAAAAGTTTTTTATGTGTTCAATGCAAACCTTAATAGGAGATCCTGCATGCTTATACTGACATATCTGAAAGACCCAGAGGTGGAATGAGACATACCTGATCTTCTGAAGTTCACATCCATCTCTCACCATCACAGCTCTGCCATGTTGCTTCTGTTGTTGCTTCCACCAGTCATTACAGCTACGTGTCACGTAGCAAACGGAGCTGAGGCACAGGCAACTAAAAGCTGGAGCTGAAAGCTGATGAGCACTATCCAGATAGTAGCTTGTTCACTTGGACATTTTTTGCATCTACTGATTGTAGAGTCACATTATCCAAAAGACCCACTACAGAACCAAGGATGACCTGTGTAACACTGACCACAGGTTCTTCTCTGGTCACTCTGTCTTAAGCATAATGCCTTATACTTGACCAAGGGAATTCCCATGAAGCTGTGATTTGAAGATGTCAAGAAATGGAGAATATGAGAGTACTTTGGCATTGCATTACTTTAACTTGTCGGCAGCCTTTCTGAGGAGCCAGATGCAGTGTTGGGATGGGACAGAACTCATATTGCTTGTGGCTGCTGTGAACCTTAGCTTGTAATTTTATGGCTTTGGGGGAAAGGTGTTAAACTTCAGCCACTCCTCACAGTACAGAATGGCACAAAGCAGCACTGCATAGCCCTAGGTGTACCCTACTAAAGGTTTGCAGTACCTAATACAAAACCCAGGAACAAGTCTTTTTCATTCCTCTGATTGCATGTGCAGACATTGATTGAGGTCACTCCTGTGCTATCTTTCTGTGTGCAGGAAGCTGTGCTGAAATTTCAAAATTATTTCCCTTGCAGCTTTAGTTTCTTCCTAGAAAGAAAGATTGTCTTGAGAACTGATAATAGCAACTGGAAGTGTTTTTGCCTTCTTGTCACATGTCCCACTCCACTGTTAGACACTATAAACTGGCATCATAAAATTTATGATGAATGAATCAATTGCTTCTCTACTTCCTAAATAAAGAGTCCTTCCCACTTTCATTTTTCTACCAGAAAGTTTTCCCTTTCTGTACTCTTAGAAATAAGATCACTTTCTTTTCACGTCCAAAACTTATTTCTGAAGAAACAATTTAAGAAATGTTTTCAAGATGATCCCTGGTTGAATCATCAGCACTGCTTCCTGCATCACCCTCCACCCTCCCTGGAGTTCTCTCAGTCACATACCTGACCTGAACCTAATTAGTTTGTGAGAGCTAGAAAGTTTGCCGCCCATGGTGTGGCTGTGGGCCAGGCAGGCAGAGTTCTCTGTGCCTGGTACCGTAATTGTTGTGAAATCTTGCTTGATGGACAGGAGGTTATTCTGTTGTTTGGGATTTTTTTTTTCAACAAATGTCCTGGAAATGTGCAGGAGCACATTTTGGAGCTCAGAGAGCTGACCCTTTAGAAAAGACTGTGGTGCCAGAAAGATCCTCGTGTCCTTAACGTTGCTGAGAGCCAAAGAGGATCAAGAGCACTTTCATTTCAAAGAATATTTTTAAAAAACCTTAAGACATTTTGTCCTGCTTTTACAAAAGTCCTTATTATTTTGTAAGGTCTGTTTATGACTCTTGTCACACAGCGGAGCCTTTATTAGGTCCTCAGGAGTAGTGTCTATATTGCTAGAACAATAGGACTTGTTACTGTGCTTTTCTCTACCAAAATAAGGGGCTGGTTTTGCAAC
>NW_008824949.1:380584-405690 GCF_000699105.1 Pygoscelis adeliae
TGAACAGTCCTGTTGAATTCTTCAAGGCTACTTGTGTCCATAAGGATTATGGCATTGAGTACTGCTTTTTGTACAGCCCTAGGAATCAAGCGTGGTAGGGAAGAATCCTCTTGCCATCATAGGAGATATGGAATGGGCCACCAGTCTTTCCCATGCCATTATACCATTTTGCACAGTAGAGGAACAAAGCACAGCCTGGTGGCGTAGGCCACTTCATCTGTATCTTGCTTGACTGTGTATTTTTTCTCCCCTCTACTAATGGCCCTGTAGATTTTTCAAGGGATGTACTACTCAACAGTAAATGTGTCCACTTGTTTGCATGGATATTGTGGTGATGTAATCTTCTCTCTCTCCTGAATCATCAGTTTCAATATCATTCTACATTTTTGTTGGGGCAGTGCAGCACTATGAAAGCAAGGGCCTAGCAGGCATGTCAGAGCCAGGCATTGTGTGGACAGGCTCTAGGCAGCATCCACGGTGTAATTCCACCAGTTCATCTCAGACCTAGTCAGTCTCACTCTTACAGTCTGGGGTTCTCAGCTCTGCTATTAATGTACTCTGGTCCCAACTTGCAGTATATTTGTTATTCCAGTCCTTGTGCTCTATCAAGCCGGTACCCAGTCCACACTCTCTCCTGAATCTACTGGTGCCTGGTCCTTGTTTCTAGTCCTAAAAATCTGCCAGAATCTCCATGCAATTTACTCTGCCAGACTGTCAAATCTTTCATCAGTCAACTCCTTACCTGAGGCCCTAAAAATATCCCATGAATTTTGCAATGACTTGTACTGACTACTAGTCTGGAAGTTCTGCTTTGGAAATTGAATCTTTAAAGAATTGAAGCTGAAAGCAGCTTTTTGTAAGTCGTCCCTGTATGTTTTTAACAAACACTGCCTGTAGATAGCTGTAGTTAGAGTACAGTTCCACATCCATTCCAGCCAACCTAAATCAGGGCTGCTGTTGCCCAGCCATGCTCCTGTGTTTCCTCAACACCAGCAATAGTGTGTAGCTGACCCCAGAATATCATAGTTCAGGGAGCTAAACTGGCTGAAAATTAACACTACCAAAAAATCAGTTTTCACCATCCGCTGGACCAATTTATTGTAAGGCCAGATGAGCACCAGTGCAGGTACAAGGAAGGAGATGGGGGATTGTGGTCAGGGGCTGTAGGAGGCAGAGCTGATGCAGCCACAGTTCAGGTCAGATTATACTGTTGTGGAATCACAGCCTTTCTCACTGTTTTTTACCCACGTCTGTTCTCAATGTAAGAAGCACTAAGAGTGCAACAAGTTTCAGCTGTAGGGTAATAATCAGATAATCAGATTATTTGATTTTCAGATAAGGAATCTCAAACACAACCAGAATCAGAAATTAGACTTATGAGGTGCATGTATACCATGATTGAATTTTCAAGATTAAGAGTTCAATGCTGGTAAAATTAAAATCCAGAAGAAATTAGCATAATTCCTAGAGAGCCAGTGGGAGTTACTTCCACTACTGAGCTGAATGTAGTCCTAAGGGTTTTCTGGACTTTAGGAAAGCTAACAAATAATTTTGGTTATATTTGGTTAAATCCTAGTTCTGTTTTCAGCATAAGAGAGTGTGAATAACTAACATTAAAACCACTGTATCAGTGATTTTCATCCCGTTGTCCATGGATCCATCAGGGTCCACTGACTTCTAAGGAGTCTGCAAAAGATAAATGAAAACAGCAAAAACATTTTTGGGAGACTTAAATCCACAACATAGTGGTCAGGCACTCCTTTGGAAAATGGCCCTTGTTCCAGGTAATTTTTGCAAATGAGTGGTGACCTGAACAGCAGGGAAGAAATGATCAGGTGCAGATCTCTATCGTGTGTCCAACCTCAGGCTGTTAGGGATGTATGGGAATCATTCCCATCTGATAGCAATTTAGACACCATTATAAATGAGTTGTTTCTGTCGAGGTCCTTGAGAATGGATGGCTGCATCACAAAAACCAGCTTTACATTTTGGATTAAATGGATCGATGATGGTAATCCCAACAGAAAAAGAAGAGGAGAAGTGTAATGGGAGCTCAGCAAGCCTCTCAGCTCTGGAATTGATCCATTGGTTGTGAGAGTGGTGGGAGAGGTTTGAACTGGTCTTGAGCTTTCTGTATAAAGAGTATTCAACTTAACTTTTTATCAACATTTAGTTTTATTAAAAAAGGAAAGCTGCAAAAGTTAATTGCTTTAAAAGGTCTCCAGTTCTAGAAATGTGCTCCTACCTTTTCTCTTATCTTTGGAAATTCTTGTTTATCCAGCATAAAAAATTCATGGACAAATTCTACCTTCAAGATCTATGAGCCTGATCAGTGCTTTAAAACCCCTGGAAGCAACGGCTTTGTTTATCTCCAGAAGTCCAAGAATAAGCTGATTTTGCTATTTTTAATCTATCCGGAAATATGCAAAGAAGAGAGCTTAATTGCAAACAGACCAAACCTTATATAGGAAATGGGTATGTCCCTCGGGGGCACCTAAAAAGTGAATGTCTGAAATTAAATTCATATACTCTTCTCCCTTGCTCCCTGAAGCACGTACTCTTGGAATGAAAGGGAAGGCTGTGTGCTAGCATCATATCCCAGTAGTTTCTATCCATTATAACACTCTGGCTATCTTAATATTCAATTAACAGATGTTTTCCATCATGTATGAGCTCGAGGTGACTAGTTGTATGTGATTGTAATGAAACCATTAAAGAGAACAGAGAAAAATTAGAAAAATAATGGCTCTATTACTAGGATCTTAATTTGGTTACCAGAGAAAAATGAAGCAGGAGTATTGTGATTCCAAAATTTCACCCACACTTTTCTCAAGAGACTGCTACCACACCCAGCAACAAACAACGGTGAAACCTTGCATCATGAAAGCGGTTCCCATCACCTGCCCAGTGATTCTGAAATCAGGATTGTCTTTTTCTCCACTTCCAAATATTACACTCTGAAATGGGTAACATATAATGTCCTAAGGTAGACCAGGTGCATTTATCTTAACTAAAAATCTCTTCACCCATGGAAAAAAGAGAATAGCATTGTTTTTGTATAGGCACAGCAGCAGACTTGGACTGCCAGTGCCATTTTTATGTTAGCTTTTCCACTAGTCATTGCATGACCATTGAGCACATCACACGTTATCCTCTCTGTACGTGCCCTACACTGCGTCATGGAGTTTGGATAGAGCACTGGCCCAAAACTGTGTGTTCTTGCAAGTTTGGAAGCAAGCCCATCCCAAAGCTCCTTAGGCATCTGCACTGATGTACATCTATCAGTCGAGCATGTTTTGCTGTACTTCCACAAACAGGAATGGCACGGCTGGGCTCTGTCTGTTATCCCACAGTCTTGCAACTGCAGCCCTTGCCCCACTTCACCAGGCAATGCTGCCACCCGCCAGGAGCAAATTGCTGCTAACTTCCATGCTAAGTCTCTGGCCACCTGAAGAGTGTACCACGCTGCTCCTGTGTGGTGCCTACTTGCCTTCAGTGCAGAAAACTTTGCCATGCCCCATGCTTTTAGTAGCCTCTGCTGTGCTCTCTGGGACACAGTGTTTCTTGAACCTGAATCCTTGCCTCCATGTTCTGTGGTCTAATAGCCAAAACGGTCTGGGTAACATCCTAAATGCTGAGTGGCCTGCCAGCAAGAGTGCACACAGGGGACCCAAGATCTGTAGATTTATTGCTTGTAAACCAAAAAGTATATTAAAAAAAGAAGAGATAAAAATAGATGGGGAGCTTGGGGACCGGAAAGGCAGCCAGTGGAGATTAGATGCGCTGCTGGTTGACTCATCCAGCTTGTTTTATTGTAGCATAGTTCCAATAACGGCTGTATTATTTCAGCTTTTGTGCAGTGAGCAGACATTTGTTTTGCATCGAAGCTTTTTCACATAAATGTGCTCTAGTTTTCATTTCTTCTTGCATTTCCCAGCGTTTCTACTGGCAATTACGAATGGGAGAGGTGGTGGCTCCAAAAGAATATTAGCCAACTTCTCAGCTGGTATAAATCAGCAACACCCCCTGGTATTTAATAGAGCTATGCAGCTTTATACCAGTTGAATCTGCACCAACTGTTCTTTTAAAACGTGTGCCACCTTATAAAGAGCTATGTTTTCTTCGGTGGTGGATTCTGAAATTAATGAGAAGTATTGGACTGACTGCCTCACAGAGCATGTGCAGTGCACATCTTGGCAGGATCAGCTTCCTAACCTGTGGCTCTGTTCAATCTGAGGGACTTCTCTGTGGGGGCCGCCAAAGAAAAAACAGCCCGTCCTGTCTGCTGGACCTGGGCTGTGATCTACCACCTTGTAGAAGGCCTGCACACAGGCCATCTGCTGCCTGCGAGCTCGGTGCCTCTCAGTGCTTTTAGCCCCTGCCTCACTGCAGTTCATTAAAACCCTTCTGTGCCTGCATGTAAGTGGCTATGAGGAACAGTTATAGTGAAAATATGTGGAATGTGTGTCAGGCTTTGTTAGCTGTTCGCAGCTTGCTTCACGGCTTGGAAAGTGCTGCCCTGCCAACTTGGGCTGAATTCAGAGGCAGAGGAGTTCTGTAGGAACGGGTTTGGAAATAACCACAGGGAGGGAGGAGAAGAAGTATTTACCCTGAATGAGATGGGATCAGGTGGACCCCCACGTGCAGCGGAGGCTGTGCATTTGTTACAGGATGGTGGTGTTTTGCAGCTCCTAGAGTGTGTGTGGACTGAAGGAACACTTTGGGTTCTGTGCAGCTTTCCAGAAAAGACCATTTAAAGGTGATTTCATGAGGCAGAACCTGGTGATCAGGTGGGTCAATTCCCACCATGTTCTTACGCCTCTTATTATCAGCCTTTGAGCAAGCCAGCCCCTGCTGTGTTGACAAGCGAGGACTAGATAGCTGTATGTTTTTACTGGGATTTTTCTATGGTTTTAGTTGAGATGTTTATTTGCATGTTGCCTTCATCGGTTTCTCTACACAAATTACACAGAGTAAGTGCTATGGACTGTGTAGTTGTGCTAACCAGAAAAAATGCCTTTCTCTCTTCCATTTTTTTCTTAGCAGCATGGAAGTGAGAGGGAGAATCTGCCAAAATGTGACTTTGTTTCATCAGGATCTGCTCCCTTATACTGGAAGCTGTATGGTAACAGGCTTTTTCATGGCCAGCTTGTGAGTAGTGTGTGTAGCTTGCAGCCCACCCCTACCATGGACATACACAGATCCTTTAAAAAAATGCAATTGAAACCCCAGTTTTGAGACTCAGGCAGCTGTATAACCAAAAAGAAGGTCCAAGTTGATCCACAATCAATTTCTGTAAGTGCATATGAATAAAGTTACTTTAAAAGTACCTGAGTTATCATCAACTATTTTCCACAACACAAAAAATGGCCTTTTTTTTTTCATAAAAGTTTCAAGCTCATGAATTTCTGATGACAATCACTTACAGGAATAAATGGTGAGGTAACAGCAGTTTTGTGTAGGATTGAGATAAATTTGGGTCCGAAATAAATGAAGACCTCCGAAAGAGTTAGGAAATAAGTGTGTGGGAAAATTGGAGTGAGTGAGAAGGCAGCAGGGAAAAGGAAGCCACAGTACAAATTAAAGATTGCAAGTAACAGGGCTGGGTGCCAAGAGCCTCAGAAAAGAAAAGAAAAAAAAATCCTTGATTGGCTAAACTGTTTGCTTTACTATATAAAAACTGACCTCCTTGAGGAGCCCTGAGCCCTGGCCTCCTGGGAGTCTGAGTACGTGCAGGCAAGCTGCTGCCCTGCTGATGGCAACACAAATGCTCTAGCACCAATCTTCCGCCCTGTGGATTTCCAGGTACAAATGCTTCACCTGGTAGGAGTTCTGCTCACATCAAGCCAGTAGTGCCTTAACATTTTATCCAGCCTGGCAATATATATTTTCCTTCTCTTCCAAATCACTGCAATAATCCCAGTTCCATTAGCTACGTGAGCATGTATGTTGAAGGGAACTGCTGTCTCTCTGAGCAGCTATAATGTGTAGGCCAAGCGTGACTTTCGAGGGGACAGATGAAGGACATAGTTGGTGTGACAACCCCATGCCTCCAGCCAAGCTCAGACCCCAGTTCTGGCTACAGCAGCTAGTGGAGCTCCCCAACTGCCCATGGCCCTCCTGGACACAGAGCACTGTCTGATGTATGTTGCCCTCATTGAGTCCCGACTCCCCAAGGAATATCCCCATCCTCCTGCCTCAAGGTCTCTGCCCTGCACAGGAGATGCTCTAGCACAGAGATCCTTACGGAAAACCACCGACCAGACCTGACACGTGCCATCTTAATGCAAATGCTCATTAATGTCATCATTTGCATTACCTGCTATTCTTGATATTGATATTGATATTGATATTGATACTGATATTACTGTCTTTCTTCCCCTGATCCATTCACAATGCCATCTCCAAATTGAATCATTGCTGCAGAGGGGGAAGTTCAAGAGCTACAGGGAATGTGCCTGAGCACCTAACACGTGTGGGTGTGCTTTTCACGCCTGCTGATACTTTTTGAATGTGAGTTGTTCTGTCCTAGACACAATGTGAAAGAGGAGCTATTGCAGACAGAGCTGCTCTGGGAGCACAGATGGGGAGAGTTATATATGGAAACCTTTTGTCAGCAATTCCCTCACTTTTACTCACAAAATTGTTACTTGCTGTCTAAACACCCATCTTCCTCCACTCTGTAACTGCAAAAAGCCATAAGAGAGGTTAGCTCATGAAACTACCTTGTACAATTTAATTAAGTGATATAAAGACTCCAAGAGAAGAGCTCTTTTTTAACAGCAGAGGATGGAACAATTGCAGGGCTTCTTTGTAATGGAACAAGATTGAAACAACCGATATTTAACATTTGTAAAAAATTCTAGAAATGAACTTTTCTAAACCCCTCTATTATAGGAGAGTGTTATAATTCCAGTTTTACAGATGAGGAAACAAAGATGTTGTTGTATTCATAAGGCCTCTAGAAGGCACGTAGACAGAGCTCAGTTCCTGGAGCAGAAATCTGTATCCAGGCTTGGGACTATACCTTACTAGCAAAAGCTCAGAAGTTCTGCTTTTTCTTGTAAAACTGCACTCACATGGGCATCTAGTCGCAGGTTTTTTCTGTAAACCAAAGCTTCTCATCTACGCAAAATCATTTGCTGTGGCAGAGAATGCTCTGTCTGGCCTTCAAAATGCACGGGGCTGCAGGGTGTGCAAAACATGCATGTATTAAACTGTTCTCACCTTCCTTGTTTGAGTATATTAAGAAAGATGAGGAAGTTCAGATGGAAGCAGTTTGCAGGGACCTTGAGTGCAAAGTTTCTGGACACGTGAGATTTGCTGTGCTTAAAAGTGTATTCCAGCATCCTCTCTGAGGAAGGAAACAAAGATTTTAAGCCCAAGTGAAATCAAGTCCCTCAAGCAAGCTTAACTCAGGAATGTGAGAGCACAATACCAACAGCAGAAGGATGTCACTAAAAAAGGAAGAGACAATATCAGCTAGTTTCTGTTCATACTGCACTGTTCATCCAAGAATCTCCAAAGTCTTCAGAAATGCCAGTGAAGTCGCAATACACCCCACTGGATGGCTGAGTGCTTCTGTCTGCATGTTACGGATAAAGAAACAAAGGCACAGGAGGCCGTGCAGCCATTGTGTAACACAGTGGCGTTAGACTTTCGGTGAAGCTACTGCGAGCAGTCAGCAGATCCCTAATTTAGACCTCATCTGACATCTAGTTTCAGTAATATTGCCCGGGCCAAAGGTGGTCCAGGGCTTCTGATTTCATTATTTAACTACTAGGTAACACACTCCTTTTAGTCCTTTTTACAGGGTTCAACAAAAGGGGAGAGCAAATCACCACATTCTCCCAGAATTTGAAACTGTTGATATATAGGTTGGTTGTTTCTGCTGATGAGGTGAGATGTTCCAGAGTCAGGAGAGCATCAGAGTAGAAAGTGAAGGCAGCCAGGAGCCCGAATGCAAGGCGACCATCATGGAACAGAACACAGTGCCTAGGACATGCTACTAATGGGTAAAGTACACCCAGAATTCAAAACCATACTAATTCCATCAAATTACTGGTAACCACTTGTTAACCAGACAGAGAGAAATGGAACATGAACAGTTTCTGAGCATGAGCAGGCTGCACGCATGGGAACAATTTACATCACAAGTTTTTTCATTCTGCTGGCTTTTTTGAATGTAGTGGACTGCTGTTCCAGCACAGAGTGAAGACATTTGGAATCGCAGTGTGATTGGCATAGCAAAACCTGAAATGGGAGTTTGTCACATAAGTAGAGTGAATTAAACTGATTCTGTATAGTGTTTTCATCCCAAAGTGCTTGAGAAGTTTGTTTATAAATGGATTACTTCCCTGTGGCTCAAATGCAGCCACCTCTGGGCTGAAGTGCAGTTGTCTTCATTGCTCATCCAGTGCTTAGGCTGCTTGTGAAAGATTTGCTTTATTATGCATCTGGTTTCATCTGGCTGTTCATAATAAAATGAGAACTTTGTGGCACCTCATTCAGATTCTCAGACTGTAAAGGGCAGTTGGTTAATGCCAGAGGTCCTAAAGTCACTGAGTTTTCCAAGACAAAATTCAGAGAAGTTGTGCTAATATGCAATTGCAACATCACATAAACTGTGCTCAGTGAATCCCGAGGACCGGGCAGTGTTGCTTACATCTCTGGAACTGGAACATCACAGCCACGGTTGTCGGGGTGGCAGGTCATGTTGTTCTGAGGTTTTTGTGTCTTCACTCTGTTTCTTTACTCTTCTTCAAGACCCCCATGACTCTGATGACACCCTTGAAGATGGCAGGGAATTGAAAGACTGCGAGAATGAAAATAATTTAATTTTATTTTTTTGTCAAACAAAATGTCAGTAGTCGACTTACTTCCTTCATGGGTTCCACCTTGATACAACCAACCTAAAACCAGATCACAGCCTAATTCCACACTTTTTCTGACTAGTTACCAATTTGTTTTGGAACTGTTTCCTACCAACTCGTTGATTAGGAATAATGGAATGAGAGTGGTAGAGAAAATTCTTTTACTGAAGACATCTTACACTTATTCCTGCTACATTGTCAGACCTTGTTTACCTTAGCAGGTACAGGATGTGTAGTAACTATAAGCTTGATATACCCTGCCACCTGTTTAGTTGTAGTACCTTATAGTAAGCTTACTTCAGGGAAGTAGAAATAACAATCAAAAGAGTTTATATCATTTTCCCTAGCCAGGATACACTATTCATACTTCACCTGAAGTCAGCAACAAGGCTGAGAATATTCTAAGTGATAGGCTCGTATACTTTCCACTGAGTCTTATCCCCATCATAAGCAAAATTTTTAAGCAAATCATCACATACAAAATCTAGCTCTGGACTTTGCATCATTACGTTTTCATCAAATGCTCTAGGGATTAAGTTTGAACCTGCCAAGTCCCTCCCAATCTGCAAATCATAAATTCATAACTGAAAAAAAAAATCCTTGTAGTCATGAGGAGAGGGGGCTTTGCCAGGCCATTTTGGCAACTGCAGTAAGTGGGTTATGGTCAGTTTTCTAACACAGGCTTCTCATAAAAAAAAAAAGACAGGAAACTTTTTACATTCATGGACAAATGCCGAATCCTTCCTCTCTAGCTGAAAGCACTGACACTCAGCTTTTGTTAGCATTTGTTACACAGAAATTACTGACGTCCAGTTTTGACCATATAGCTGCAAGAGAATTAGGCCAGTTCTCTTCTGGGGACAACTCTGTCTCGTGTGTAGTATTAAGATACCTCAGGGCTGCATCCTCTTTAACGACCTCCTTTAGTCTGGCATTTTTAAGCTTTGCGGTCAAAGTCTACTGCCTGTCTTTTTATAGCGGTGCCCTGGGGTTGACAGGTCACACAGCCAGGTTACACACACAGAGCTCCCATTCCAATGAGTCCTTGTGCCCACCACTTCTGCACCCAGTCCAGCTCCTCTGTAACCCTGCTGTATAGCTTGCTATGATAATGTCTCTCCCCAGCATTTTGTAGCTGTTGTGAGAAATTAACATTTTTGTCTGTCTAGCCCAGCTTAGTTTTTTTTCAGGACAGCTCTGAAGCCTTTTACTGTGTTATTCTGTTATTTTTTTTCTGCTGATCTTAACATCATCTGATCTATGTAAATGCAGAAAACTTGGTACCTCATCAAACATCTGCTGTATTTTTGGAGAAACGTCTCAAGTTTGGTGAAGCAATCCAAATCACCAGAAATTGTGATTCTCAATTTGCACAAAATGCGTGCTCTGTTTTTTAAGGGCTTCTGCCAGACCCTGCTGACACATGAAGCATAAGAAAATATTTGGCATCAGCCACTTCCCCAGAGATTTTTCCTCTTGTAGGTAGTGGAAAATGATCTCTCTGTACACATGTATTCAATTCTTTTAGGTCTATTCATAAGCAAAGGTTTCATCTCTTTTTTTAGCATACCCATTCTGATGGTTCCTCTGTGCAGTTTATGGTAATGAATATATTCACCTCCTTTTTTAGGCTCTGCTACAGGGCACAGGGAACCATGCCAGCGTTGTAGATTGTGGAGCAGCCCTCAAACTCCTTTTCAATGACTTGATCCCCCAGCTTTCCAAAGAGAAGGGCCTCTTGAGAAGGCTGAAGACTGGCTCCCACTTCTCTTAGATGATGATTTTTGAGGCTATTGTTTACCTGTCTGGCTGAGTTTCTAACCCCCTTGCAGGAATAAACCCACCACTATTAGTCTGGAGTTTTACCTGTTTCCTCTGTGGCACAGCTGGTGCTGGCACTGCTGCTGGCAGCACACAGGCTCCTGCGCCAGTGCCCACCTTCAGGCCAGTAAGTGTCACGTTTGCTTTATCGAGCATGTAGTCTTGGGGGCCCTTCACAGCTCAGACACCTCCGTTAGCCCACTGTGCCCCTCCACAGGGCTCAGTACTGCTGTCCTTCAGGGTATGCATCTCCTGTTGACACCCTCCCAAGAATGACAAGACCCTACTTGTTTAGATACTCTGTCCAACCATATGCCCAACACCCTCTGTTACTGAGAGGGAACTCAGCGTTTCATTGCACTGAATTACAGGGATAAGGGCCTGCCATGAAGCTTGGATGCATGGTTTCTCTTCCCTTCCAGTTCAGGGGAGATTCAGGTCCTGGACTATCTGCCGTTACCTAGGAAGCTCAACAAAGCAGACTTACAAAGCAGGCCAAAGGCAAACAGCATTTAAAGCTCCATGGCCCCTTACTAATGGGACTATGCTGTGTCAAATCTCAATAGCTCACCCTTAACAGCCATGTCATTATGGAGTATGGGCACACAACTGCTGTTAAAAAGAGAGAGAGCGAGGAAAAATAATAAAAAAAAAGACAAAATGCAAGAGGCTTAGGAGGCCTCTGGTTTCTTTAATGGAATTAGTCCTTCCTTTATAAATTCCAGGGTTAGTTGCTGTAAATGTGATTCGCATACTCCCTCCCCTCACCAAAGCAGAAAGATCTGCTAGACACATGTTCGGAGCAGAGCGGGGGAAGATATGACGTGACTCAAGAGCCTGGAAGGCTAGAAGGAGTAGATGGGGGAGAGCTCTGCAGCCCTTGATCTTTGTAAGATTTACTGCCTTTGCCTCTTGCAAAGATCTTTTTTTTTTCCTGGAAAATTGCTAGCTTCTAGCAATTTAAAAAAAAAAAAAAATTGGCTGGGGCAGTAAACAAGATCTTTGAAGGGGGAAGGAAGCCAAGAGAAAGTCAGGCCCATTAGTCACGCAGCTGCATTTCCTGTCACAAAGGACCCCAGTTGAGTAATCACTCAAAATATGCTTGTTATTTTTTCCTATTTTATTTCAACTTTCAGCCTGCCAATATCTACTGTAAAAAAAAGTAAAACAAGAAAAAGTCTTTTAGCCTCAAAGGGGAAAACAATGGAGAATCAGACATTGATTTACATGATTTTTCCTTTTCTTTAATTTTCATAGCCTAAAAACACTTCAGTCATATGAGAGGAATGTTGGTAGTGCAGAGTGGGTCTGAGACAGTCCCGGTGTTTTCAGGACATATAATTTCAGTAGGAGTGTGGGTGTCAAAGTTCCTAGGTTACACTTCCAGCTGCTACCATTAATTCACTGTACAACTGAGTCATATATTAATTTATCTGTAATTTATTATGAAAAGTAAACATGATAATAGCTTCTGCATAATTGTTTTGTCAGGCTTCATTAATGGTGCTTATAAGTAATGTTGGGTCTTCTGATGAAAGCTTTGTAGAAGTATTTGTCTAAAGCAAAATACAGTTAAGACTGAAAAGAAATAAATTTGTAATTTAAAGCAGAACATTCTTATTAATAGATTGAAGTGAAAATTGGAGGAAGACTGTGAAATAGAAGGAAAATCTTGCTGACACCCTCTCTTGAGACACTCAGAGGAAGACAAATACAGCAAACCTGTCATAGGGAATAACCCCCTTCATAATGTTGGAAGAGACTGTATGACTGATTGACTATACCACCTCCCCGCTTCTAGATCTTTGATTATAAGATGCTGGCTCTGGTCGATCTGGTACCAAGTTCAAAAAGAAGCTACGGATACATGACGAAAGTAAAGCTGAAAACTCTCTGTTTTTCCAGATTGCTGCAAAGAAAATACCTCTTTTATCAACAAACACAACTCCAAAATACAAAACCCCACCTTTTATTTACTCAAAAGTAATGAGTATGGTGACCAGGCCACCTATAAAGAATGGCCATAAGCATGCTTCAGGGCACATAACAGTTTGTAACTTATATTCCTGATTGGGGTACCTTACTATATGGCTATGTGACAATGATTGCAAAGGGATTGCAAATCCCTGTTTGGATTGCTATCTAAGTAGAGAGTAGATGATTGTAGTTTACGCTACATAATAACATGACTTCAAATACTGCACAAAAAATAAAGCTTATATTTCCATTTAAGTGACTGGTAATGTCATATAATTCTCTAATTTGCACACATTTGATACCACAGATGTTCAATGTTTTCAAACCACAACTTATGAGCAGATGTGGTTTACACAGCAATGTAAATCACAGCTTCCTAAAGCTAGTTAAAGGGTGTAAACTCAAACAAATGTGAGATTTACCCCAATTTGGTTTAAAGAGACTTTGAAAAGCTGTTTACATATATTTTTTAAAGCAATTCAGAATGATTGTTTATGCATATTTACACTGAATGGAAAAGTAAGAATCTTGTGAGTCATGACTCAAATATGAAAAATTCCGCTCCAGATTATCTTTATACATTATGTTCATCCTTTGTCTTTCCAAATGGCAGGCGAGGCAAGCTGTGCTCCTCAATGTGCACACAAGTGTACATTCCCTGGTTTGTGGTCAGAGCTAGCACTAGGTCATAGGGGCTGTCTGCTACTCTCACACCAGATGACTTTCACTGCTACATGTCCCAGTCTACTGGATCCCCACATCATATGACATTCTATGCAATAGCGCTAGTTTTATGTCCCTAAAACTAGCTCTGCTGTGATGTGGGTTTATAAAGACCACTTCCAATGATTATTGATATCTACACAGTTTTGAAATCATATACTGGTATGTATGAATGAATGGAAATTATTTGCTTACAAGAGCAACATAAACTTTGTACATTTCCTTTTAGGAGTACCACAGTATGTGATTATATTTCCTATACTAGCATTGTAGGGATGGATTAGTTTAAATCACACCAGTACCTAATACATCAGGCTGTATAATAAATAATAACCACCTATAGAATGAATTATACCTGACCAGTATTTGGGTAGCAACTAATATTTCTCTATTTACCTACCTGGTTGTCTTAGGCATTTGTATGGCTCTGTAGCCATGGTATCTGAGTATCTCTAAACCTCTGAGCCTTTGATGTACCTGTTCTCTCCACGCAGGACTGATGCACATTAGTACAATTATCCCTGTATCGGTGTGCCACTGAAGTCCTAAGATGAATGAGTAACCCAGAATAACCTCAGAAGTCTATGACCTCTTGATTCACCTGCTGGCTGTGAAGAATTACTCTCTCTCTTGCATAGATGGGAAGCTGAGTCATAAAGAACTAAAGTTACGTGCCCATAAGCACATAGATAACAACAGAGATGGAATCAGAACTCATGGTGTACAGATCCCCAGTCCCTGACTGGGTGCATTGTTACTCTCTCCTGCCTTCAGTGAACTGATCATATCTGGTAAAATAGCTAGCAGTTGTTGCTCTTTGCAGTGCAATGCTTCTGTGATGTGTGTGAAGGGGACATAGCAAATAATTGCTTATCAAAAAGCTAAATTAAGTGGGGAACAGGGCAGTTGCTTAGTACATTGACAACTGAACTTATCAGCCCTTCTACTAAACTGCTGCATGAATTTGGGCAATTACTTCACATCCACATGCTGCCGTTTTTCTAATTTCATATAGGGATAATAACACACTTGGAGGTCCAGGCACAAAAATCACCATATAGTGCTGCTCCACTTTTCATTTAACGCAATGGAATGAGAGAGAAATGGGAAGGATCAGGGAGAATAATAAATTTTCCCATTCAGTTGACTGAAGTTTCTATGATACAAATCAAAAATCTCACTCTTGAAACAAGAGTGGTTGATTGATAACATTTTAATTTTAAGTTTTATGTTACCAACGGACATGTTGATGCAGGGCTGTTGTGCTAGGGAGGGTGTAGACTTTGCAGCTGTGGTTCAGGGGTTCTGCACCCCTTGCCAATCAGCACTGGACGGAGCCCTCTGGGTCTGTCTCAGAGCTGGTTTTCCTTTCCTCCAAGTGTAGGACTGTGGAATTGGGCTCTATGTAGCAGACATAGAACTTCACCTTCAGAACAAAACTGACTATGAAAGGGTTAACCCGACTAATGGCAACACTTCAGTAAAATTGAGGGAGGTGGAACTTAAGTCCTAAGTCTTAATAAAATGCAGGTGTTTCATTGTTAGGTTAAAAACTCCTCCTCTTAAGACTCTAGCAAGCATTTAAAAACAAGGAAAAAATGTGCTATTGAATAAGAAACTTGGAAAGGCAACAACAGGCCGTGCAAGGCATTTACAGAGAATGCAGTATTCACTGGCTAAGGCCTACATTAAAGTTCATGGAGGGAAAACAAAACATAAATATTAGATGAATGACACCTCTCACAACATACATCTGGCCTCCGAGGTATTACACCTGGGATTAACTTTTGACATTCTCCTTTCCACCATCATGACTTTACTGTCTTACCAGCTCCCTGCAGAGCATTTATACTCTCGTTTTTCAACCTTTCTGTCTTCTTGTTTCCTAGTCTGTTTGGGGACTCGACAGGGTGACAGGCAGCACGAACATTGCAGTCGCAGCGCACAGATAGCTCCGCTACGCTTGCAGCTGCTTTTCTGTCAGGGATGGGACTTTTTTTTTGGAAAAAAAACTACTTTAGAACTAGCTAGCAAAAAGAAGGTGCAAAGAAATCACTAATCACTGTTTTCTCCTCTTGCACTTCCCCTCCTTATCCCAAGGAAGCACAAAATTTGGGGGAGCATTTTTCAGTAAGTTGCAGTGTTTAGGTCACAGAGTTAAGGGATTGCACTGAACTTTGAGCTTTACCTTCAAGTTCCTCATGTATTTGGAGAATAAAAGTAGTTATGACTTACTAAAGGGAAGTGGAACGTGAAGAACCCGAGAAGTCTAAATGTACCTACGGTGGCCCAAGGCCTAAGATTACTGCATCGTCATCCCCATGGGCCTTAATTAGTGTCGTGGAGATGGGCTGGGTATTTTTGGTACCTGTATAGTGAAAATAGTTAACTAACTGCCATCCATAAAAACTCATCCCCTGGGAGAAAGTTGGGCATCGATTTCCCTGGCCTTAGCCTTGGTGATATAAATCAACTGTCACTACTAGAGGAGAAGGACAGAAATAGTCCATGGAGTACCTGATAGGATGGGAAGCAAAAGAGTAACAGTTTTGATGCAAGAATTTCACAACTGCAACTCAGTAGGAGACAGAGAAGTGACAGTGAAGATGGTCAATTTGCCAGTCATTTAATTTAGAAGACTGACAGGTGAGATACGAACAGTACTAAGCAAAAAAATATAAATGACACAGAAAAGTCTAAGGCAATGAATAAAAATGAAACTGCTGGAGCTGTTGAGCTTATAAACATGAGTACATGCCACCCCTTGTTCACATGGAGCAGAGTGCTCAGGACTGCTTGAGTAAATAATTCAGAAAACCAAAGAACAAAAATCAAAACCCTTCATAATCACAGCAGGAAACCCAAACAAGCCCAAGCTGTGTGCCCTCTGTGCACCATTGTACTGCATCCTTGCTACAGTCACTGTACTGGGCCATCCAAACTGACGGGCTGGAATATAGGCATCAGGCAGATACGGCAGAGATGAAGGAGGAGGGTGAAGTGTAGATCAACCCTCTTCTTCACACACCTCTGAGAATAACCATTCTTAACTCCCAGCCATCATCAATGTATTTTTAAGAAGCGTCTTATGAAGATGCAGTGGAAATGCAGGCTGCAGATTAAGAGAGGGGCAAAGAGTAGAAATCTTCATTAAGAGTGTCTCAAAACTCCTTGTGGGAATCTTTATGTTGGCCTGAATGTGGCCCTTGAGGAATGATAAGGCCCTTGAGGAAAATCAAACAGGAGAAGTCTCTGTCAGCATTTGTTAGCTGCTCCCAATTTTAGATCTTCCCTGGCCTTCTCCTTTCCTCCTTCACTTTGTAAGACTGCTTTTCATCCCACTGCTACTGTCCTTTGCAGCTGCCAGTTCCTGTTACAAGTGTCAGCAGTTCTCAATCTTCTCAGACAACCCTGCTGTCCTTTGCACCTTGCTACGTTAGGGAAACAACCCATGCTTTCTGTTCCTTTCTGAAAAGTCATTGCGGCTCAAGCTCCAGCAAAGCTAGGTCAGCCCCTGCTCAGTGCAACCCCTGCCCAAATCCAGCGTGTCAGACTGCAAAAACTGGCAATGCCTCTGGTCTCAGCACAGGGAAATAGCCAAGGTCAAATTTAGAGGCATGGTTTCTTTATTCTTTCATCAAACTGGCCTTTATTTTTTCTTTCCAGTCTTACAATTGTTCTTATCCTTTCTGATGTGTGTTATCTCTGGGAGTCACTGAGAAGTAGCAGATGGATTTGCAATAAAATATGTACAGCCAGGCCAAAGTGTTTCCCTGGCCTGGGAATTAGCTTGTGTCAACTTTGAAATAATAATGGTGTCAGTCATTGAAAAACTCAAGACAAGTACTTTATACTAGTACTAAGTATTAGCAATAATCACTAGTGTTAGGCCTCATGGTTATCCTTGCAGATAGTGTTAACTCTTCCATATCATAAGAGAGAGAAGGATTCTTCCTCTAAACAAACTCATTACTTTCTGTGCTGTAAAATTGTTTTGTATTTGACTTAAAGAACTGACTGATAACCTTCGCATCCTGTTTCTTATTCTTCCATCTTTGCATGGTGAAAGTTCCCCTTCCAAATTTCATTTCCCACATGTATATTTATTTTAAATGCCTGAAATGAAAACAAAAATCCTTTGCAGCTTTCTTCTGTACATATAAAATGATGTAGTTAACTACTTATAAAAGAAGCAAAGATCCCCGTTTAAAAGAATAATAAATAGGTAACTCATTGCGGAGGGTGGCACCAAGACTGAGATTGTGCCAATGGCACAGAGAACAGAAAAGATTAATTTTGAAGCAGAAAAGATTAATTTTGAAGAATATTGAAGAAGATCAAAACCTTTGCTTTTACGCTACTCTGCCTGTAGCATCTTAGTGTATTTTAAGAAATGGTTAAGGATATTTTTAACCTTATTCTCCAATTTTTGTAAGTGGAGTAAAGAATGTCTACCCTAATTTATTTTTTATTTCTTCTAGCCTAGCCTAAAATGTTTCAGCATTGTACCTTTCACAGGTGATCTGTAGGTTTTTTAATGGGAGTGAAATGCCTGATGTGCTTACATGCAGAGCAGCAGGACCCAATGGCCTTCATTTCACAATAGGTTAGAAATGGCTTTAAAGGGCAGTGGTGCAGATGCCTCCACCCAAGCCGGGGCTTGGAAGGAATAGGTACAAGTGAGTACAAAACTGTTTGCTTTCCCTTTCCCTTGCATTACTGTGGGATACTGGCAAACATTTAATTAAAGCTATTGTATGCTTAACTTGGAGATATCTGTGGTTCCTTGAAACCATTACACCGGAGCACCAAAGAAAATACAAGGGAGTCACTGAAGGAAAATACAAATGAATTAGAAAAGCATAGCAACCGGAGAATACATTTCCCATAATACAACAGTCAAAGGTCATGAGATCACAGATGCTCAGTTGCTCATGCATATCTTCTATTCTCTCCACTCGCATGCTTGCTCCAGAGAGGGCAAAGATTTAATGAGGATGGGGCTAGCTTTAGCAGTTCTCACCCTTCCTCACACCCTACATCTGAAAGAGCATTGAAAGCCTCTTAAGTTGGAATGGACACACATTGAAGTGTCCCAGTGCATACATACAATCTGGGGTTTTCTCATCAGGTACAAAAGTACAAGGTGACTGTTCTCTTCCGGCTGCCCTGGATGTGAACAAAGCTGTTGAATCAAAGACTTACTGAATTTAGGCGTGGAAAGAAGTTTCTCCATTGCATCTGTCTTTTCAACCTGCAGTAGCGGCCCTTCTCAGAGTCTCAGAGTTTCTATTAGTCAGTTCATTTTTCCTAGCTCCTTAAGAAGAAATCCTGTTCAGACAAAACAGTGCACTATTTACAGGAAGCTTGGCAGAGTCAAAAAGTGACTGTGAAACCAATCTCTTGTTAAAATACATACAGTATCTGCTCTGATGTAGATACTCGGCAATCTCTGATTTGCTATCAAGGCCTTGAAGGTGATTTCAGAGTCAGATTTGTTAAACTTAGTGACATTGTAAGTGTTATCACTTGTCATTAGCAGGGCTAACTTAGTTGCTCCAAGTCCCACTTAATCTGTCCAGCTCACTACCCACAGCTTCTGACCTACTTAGTCACTTCCTGTCTTTGATTTTCGCCTTAAAGCCTCTGTTCTATGTTGGCCTGTGACTGCCATTTAATCTTAGTCAAACTTCCTTGGACTTTCATTACTGTCAAGTACAATTCCTCTCACCGTAATACCCACCTTTCTGAGTGCAAGAAAACTGATTCACAGCCAACAGTCTGCCTCTTCTCTTATGCTCCAAGTTCATCTTTGCTTTGTTTTTCTTCCTGTATGAGTCACTCCTTCCCCCTCTCTGACACATCGTGCTGCGCTCTCTGTTCCCCCTCAGCCTGTCAATGGCTGAGAAGCTGCCGTGCACACCTTTACTGCAGAGATCTGGTGAGTATTATCACATGTGCACAGCTACCATGTGCAGATTTGGAAAAAGCTGAACACGAAGAAATTGAGCTGGCCACAGGCTGCTACAGAAAGTCAGCTAGTTTAATATGGTTTTGCCTCTGACCAGACATGATGACCTACTCTGTTCCCTTATGCCCCTCTTAAGAGCTACTTACACAAAACACAGCTGTTTAGTCTACGTCTCCCAAACCTAGCATCTCCCCTGCTACTTCAGAGGACCTGTTAACTATACAGATGCTGTAAGGTGGGTACCAGCTGAAGGACTTTCCCAGTTCTCACTGGTTTACTCATGCTACAGTAACACGCCTTTGAAATAGACTTCTTCAGCCAGTTTCCTTCTATGACCAGAATCCAATTTAAAGATGTTAATCGAGTACCATGGTGGCTTTTGCCTGCGCAGGCGCACTCCTGAGCTGGTGAGGTCTGTTGGTTTTCAAGCTTCTTTCACCAGCACAGAGAAGTTCAAAGATGCAGCCCTGTGCTCTTTGAATGTCAGATACAAAACATTTGATGGCAATGGCAGTGGTGTGTAACACGTAGGAGACATTTGTTCAGTCTCTCCTTAGATGTATGTTCTCTCCCGGCTCTTTTTTCAATATACCCAGTTCTGCTTTTCCTTCTTCCTCCTACTTCTGTGCTCATCAGCACTCATACTCTTTTGGTTTTTGTTGTTGTTAACATATGGAGGTTATATGATCCATCACTGAGTGCAGCCTTGTCCTTTTAATAAGCAGAAAATACCATACGTTTTGGAAGGAGGAATTAGTTACAGGCCGTTCTCATTAAGCCTCTCCTTCAACTTATCTCAGCTTAAATTGTATTTCTGAACTGCAGTCACTATGCGGCATTGTAAGTTGAAAACAACCACTTGAGCCCTTTCCAGCGAGGCTTTGAGAGGCCCTGATACTAGGCATGGAGGAGAGATAAGCAGCGTATTGAAGTTGTAGTATCGCTGTAGCTGAGGGCAAGGAGTGAATGGAAACATACCCTCCCTCTGGCACTGCCTGGCTCTGGACAAGGGGAGAGGAATGGGCTGAGCAGCTCGGGTTCACACACGCGGCGGGAGCCAGCGGCCTCTCAGCTGATGACAGATTAGACTCAGGGCCTGGTTAGTGGGAAGACTGCGATTAGACCTCAGCAGCATCTGTCTCGAGCACTAAAGGAATTACTGCTGCGGGCTGCGATTTTCTCAGCAAACTGTAATTATACCAGGAACCTCATTCCTGCCGTTTTTCTCGACAACTTAAGTGCAAAGAAAATGTGGGTGAGGGTGCAGGGAAGCAGAAACTGTGAAAGGAGCAGGAAAGAGGCACCTGTTTATTTTTGTTCAGCTCATTCCAAATATTTTCTCTCAGTTTCTTAGATTCATATGAATCACAGACTGGTTTTTCCCAAAGGTCAGTGCCAAGGTTTAACTCCCTGAAGCTGTCCTGCCATCCACCTGAAGCTGATAGGACACATCCTCTCCGTGCACTTATGCCTCATGGCATCTTAGATGAGCGTGGTGGCGCTTGCAGAAGGTGCCACACCAACCTCTGCCCTGCAATGCCCCCTCCCTCCTCCCATGGGAGCAGCGGTGTGGGGTGCCGGACTCTGATCATGACTGTTCTCAGGACACCCCCGGGAAGGTATGGCCTGGGCAGAAGTGTGGGATATTGGAGTTTGGGCAGGGTGAGTTTGAACTTACTCCCAAAGGCCCTGTCTAGACTAGGATTTAAGAGTTTGAACTTAAAAAGTGTTAGGTTGTATATAGTAACTCTCTGTTTTAAAAGATGTAGAAAAGGCAGGGAAGTTTGGACTCCCAATAACACCTGGTAAGTTTTGACAAAATAAAAATGTCAAAAAAGAGCAAGATTTCTTTGCAAGATTTCTCTGCAAGATTTCTCTACCAGAAAAAATTTTTTGTTTGTGCAGTTATAACTCCATAGAAGCCCATTTGCCATTAGTGTTTTCTTTGCTCAGAATATAAGAAGAAACAGTTTTTTTTTTCAATTTAAATCTAGGAGGGGAGGAGAAATATCTGAGAGTCGAGTTTGCCAATATAGCTTTACCATCTAATACTTAAAATGTAGACAAGGTCAAAATTATTCAAACTAATCTATGTGCTCCTTTCTTAACTTTCCTCAGGGCTTTAATGTGACTGTTTAGTATACTTTGAAGGCAAGAGTGTCTTGTCTATGTTAAACAATTTTACATCAATGCTATACTCATCTAGAAGAAAGCAGAATTGTTCCTTACCAGCACGTCTGCCCTCCATTGCACGGCATGTCTGGCAGCACAACCAGGAATGAGAGTGTGGCAGCAGGAACTCAACCCTTGGGGCTGAAAGCATTGGGAGGCAGTACGTTGGCAAGCAGATCCCTGTCTCCAGAGCCAAGTCTCTGCAGATACTGGTGGGAAAGACACACATCTGGAGTTGTCTGGAATTGGCACAAATTGCTGTGGACAAAGAGGAGAGAAAGGAAGGGTTAGAAGGAAAGTGGAAAGAACACTTCTTACACATTTCGCTTTCTTTTCCATCTGCTTGTGTGATATTGCTGTGAGCTATTAAACAGCTGCAGTGCTCAGCCCCAGAAGGGACTGTGTTTCAGTAGAGATGGAGAATAATTCCTACAGCTAAGCACTTTGGGAGCCCCTTAGAATGAAAGGGGCGATAGGAATAATGTTTCTCTGATTGACTATTATGCTAAATACACTTGGGACCACCGCACCTGGGCCAGTAGCCAGAGACGCTGGTCTGGCTCCTCAGACCTGAAGCCCCTGGCAGGCAGTGGGTACTGCTGGGTACTTCTGACTCATCCTTTGCGCAGTAGGTGAGTCCCTCTTGTCTTTTGCCTTCCAGGCAGAACCTCCCAACTCTCCTGTGCTAGATCTGAAATTCAAGGAGAGCAGATTACTCAAGCAAAAGGTGTTTGCAGACTGCGAGACTTTGCAGCTTGGAGAGATAAGTGTAGCGAAGGAGGACAAGGAGAAGGAGGAGTGGGCGTATTTGCAACTGCCAAGGACTGAGCAGAAGAGCATTTTTTTTGCATCCATTCAGACACTCAGCTATTTCCTGCCTTGTTCCTGCAGTCAGCATGCTCCACCTGCTTTTACTTAACCATTTCCTGTTTACGGCTTCCAAAAACTTTCTGGTGAAATCGCTAATCTGCCACAAGATCAGTCTTTACAGTCCCTTTTGGGCAGGCTTCACTAATTTTTTTTCTCTCTCCTCGGTACACAGACCTTTCAGATTCAGGAGCTGTGTGCTGTGTGTGCATGTCTGCATGCATGTGTGTGTGCATGCAGTCAGTAATTACGTCAGGAAAATATGTGCTCGCTCAGTAGTTCTTTCTGTCTTCATATGCCCCTTTTTTTCTTCTCCTAGTGCTTGCTGCTTTTTGCAAACTTGAGCAAAGAAACAAGCAGTAGCACTGAAGGCAGGTTCCCCTTTCTGTAGAGTAGAGGGCTCCAGATATTTAGAGGAAAGACTCTTCCCATTACTTTCAAGTGTCTGAGTGCTCTCCCACAAATGGGAGATTTGTTCCCTGAATAGCTTGCCCAAGCTTCAAATTATTTTCTAGCTTTGAAAACAGCGAGGCAATTTCTTCTAGTCTGCTGTTCAGTTTCTCAAATGCGAAACGCAAGGTGTGAGGCACAGGAAGGATCAACCAAAGAAAAATAAATCTCTTTCTTACAGTGTAGATGGCTCCCATGAGTCCCCATCTCACAGTTAGTCACGTCTTGTAGAAATCACTAGAAAAGCATGCACGCTTCAAGTCTACTCTCCTTAGCCATAGTATAGATAACACTGCAGCCACCACTAAAATCAAATTATTTGTCACTGCTTTTGCTGTTTGTTTACTTTTTGTATTTCTCTTCTGGAGCAGTGAAAATAGATTCTTCAGTTTCCTCTCTGGTTCTCATGCTCTTGCACAGCGCTGCAATGTTTGGGTTGCGGTGAGCACTGCAGGAGAATGTTCCCTTCTTAAAATAAATCATGGAAACATTTCTGTTGGAATCAGGGCTTGTAGAAGTTTGTTTTTTTTTTTAATATGAAGAATGTCAGGCCAACTTTGACTTGACACCATATCCCTTTAAAGGGAACAGGCTTGTGATGAATGTCAGTGTATATATACGGACATGTATATATGTATGTGTGCATATATGTGTGTGTGTGCATGTGTGTATGTATATATACATGCACACACACCAGTATACATGCCAGTTATACTGGTATAACTGAGCACTGAAATCATCCTCTAAGAATGCTGGACATGTTGGCCCTGTCTCCATCAGACAGATCTGCAAATTCCTTAACTAGCCCTACTGTAAGTTAGTGTAAGCCAGGGTGCTTAGTCTGCTGACTTCGGCATAGAAGGCATAGGTCTATAAGCACGCACCGGGACTGTTGCTGAGCTGTTTTGCGCTTCTGTGATTATGTTGATGGGCTCACACTCACACACGTTTCTGAATATTTTAAGAAGAACCCTATTCCCCCCATTTTAACTGTAACAGAAATATGCACAGGTAGCACTTCTGTATGGGCTAGGAGGTATGGTCTGGGCATCACTGATGTCCAGGCAGCTGTCTGCTGTAGACATAGCACAACCCCACTTAGATCAGAGTTTGCTGAAGTATCCTTAAAGCTGTCTGTGAGCAGCTTTTGCGCTTTCTTTTTAATCAGGAAAAGGAAGCAGTTGTTTTCTGCACAGAGTGTCTTTCAGATTGGCCCAAGTATGTAAAATGGTTACTTTGGTTCCCATCCAAACAATTCATTCAATAGTTTGTGTCAGGGTACTTGTCATCAGTGGCATTTGCCCAGGGTGAGTCACACCCACCCAGGCAATGATCTGAGAGCGCCTTCAAGTCTTTTTCATCTTCATTTTACAGGGTACAGCCCTGGTAAATTCATGACCGTATTGTACCACACAGCTCTTCCTATAGCAGCTCCTTTTCTTCTAACCAGCTTTCAGCCCAAGAGGCAGCTACTTCCAAAAGAAGCTCTCTGTTTCAGTGCTCGTCTTTGTTTTCCAGATGTTTCTTTCACCACAACGCTTTCCGGTTACACTGCAAATTTGGGTGCGCTCAAGGTATTTTTGCCTCCCTCCTCCACCCCAAAAATGGAGGAAAGCTGAACTATATGAAAATGTAGCAAGAATGAGACCCTCAAGGAAAATGGCAGGGAGATGTAGAGGACCGCGCAGGACTCTTTCCAGGAAATGGGTAGAAGGTTCATCACATGAGTCACTGAAACCTTAGATGACTAAATTCTTGAAGAATAAACTGTCAGGAATATGATACTGGACAGGACAGTTGCAGGGGGAGAAGAAAACTTCTTAAATAGCTCTTGTTTGGTTTTTTGTTCATGATTCATTCCTGAGGAAATTACTGCGTCTCTGGCCAGGGACAGGGGCAGTGTGCAGGCGGTGCCAGCCCTCCTGTGCAGAGGCAGCAGGCGAGGCATGCTGGGGTGTGCAGTCCCACCACTCCAGGCCCCAGCCGTCCTGCTGGAGGGGCTGAGAGGGGATCAGGAGCGCTCCATGGCCATCCTGCCCAAGTGAATAAAGTAAAAAAGACAGGGTCACTAGTGCACATATGCCATCTGAATCAATTCGCCTCATAAGAACAAGTCTTATGAGGAGCGGCTGAGGGAACTGGGGTTGTTTAGCCTGGAGAAAAGGAGGCTGAGGGGAGACCTCATCGCTCTCTACAACTACCTGAAAGGAGGTTGTAGCGAGGTGGGTGTCAGTCTCTTCTCCCAAGTAACT
>NW_008824949.1:406150-426171 GCF_000699105.1 Pygoscelis adeliae
TGAGGAAAAATGTCTTTACTGAAAGAGTGGTTAAACATTGGAACAGGCTGCCCAGGGAAGTGGTTGAGTCACCATCCCTGGAGGTATTTAAAAGACATGTAGATGAGGCGCTTAGGGACATGGTTTAGTGGGCATGGTGGTGTTGGGTTGATGGTTGGACTCGATGATCTTAGAGGTCTCTTCCAACCTTAATGATTCTATCTATGATTCTATTTTTTTGTATACCAGCAGGTATGAGACCAAGAGGAAATGAAGGTATTAAAACTCTAATTCTAAGCTCCTTTTAAAAATTTTTCTTCCCCTACCTGCTCCAACCAGTAAACCAAGTTGTATCAATAAAATTGGCCCAAAGCTCTGAATTTGGATTTCAGAGAAGGTCTTAAGATTCTAAGTGCCAGTAACAACAGAAGCAGTCAGACTCCCTCCACAGCTACCTCCAGAGGAGCTGAATCAGCATTAGCAGCAGCGGGAAATATTTGCAGTAGTATCTGAGTGTGGAGAAACCCCAATGTTCCAGCACGCTGCTGCCAGTTCCCATTTTGGTGAGTTTGACCCAGAGCATTTAACGTTTCAACATTAGTTCTGTGTCTCATAATGCTGTTTACGTAATGATCGCTCATTTGGTTCCCATTAAAATCATGGTATTTCTTCTGCAAACCACTGCTTGTGAAAATCAAGCCACCCAGTTTTTCATTAGATTGTAATACAGGAAACAAACAGTCTGTCTGTAGGATGCAAACTGTAATTCTCAAACAGAGAATAGGGGGCTCTTTTTTCCCCTCTTGGACATACAAAGTTCAGATCTCAGAAGTAGGAACGTGAAAGATCTGTTAAGGGTCGCTGAGTCTATCTGTCTCCTGCAAAAACACAATGTAGTTACTCCCTGGTAGATGTTCCTCAGATACTATATTGATAAAAAGAGAGTCTACAGCTCTTCATAGTCAGAGTGGTAAGAATCCTTTTAAAGGATTTTTTAATCCTTTTAAAATTGTAGAAATGGTAGGTGTAGCTCTCGCAGGTCATCCCAGCGCTGCTACCTTTCGAGGCAGTGCAGAACGGTTCCTTGTATTATATATACCAGCACTTTGAAGAATTCAGTTTCAAATGTCTCAAACAATGGGGGTTTCACCGCTTCCTGTGGGAGCCTGCTCTGCAGCCTAACTCGTTTCACCATCTGCAGCATTTTCCTGAGTGTCTGCCCGCTTTTAACTTTCTTTTAATTGTGCACCCGCTATTTCTTCTTAAAGGTGGCTCACCAAAAGTTTCTGTTGTGTGAAATTCACGCTATGTGGTGCTTTTTTATTTTTTATGAGGATCAAGAAAACCCTAAAAGATTGATGGCTTCTTCTCTTTGCTTTTTCTTCCTCAGAAATAATAATAAGTAATTAATAATGTATTGCTGCTTTTCTAGCCATTCATCTCAGCGATTTACAAGGAAGGTCAACATTGTTGTACTCTTTTTAGAGATGGGAAAAACTGAAGCACAGGGCAGGAAACAACTTGCCCAGGATCATTCAATAAGCCCGTGGCAAGACTTGGATTTTTAACCAGGTCTCCACAATAGTGCCCTACTTTTTTTTTTTTTACTCTTTTTTTTTTTTTTTTTTTGTCTAGTCCAATTCCCTTTGGCTTTGTTGGAGTACCTAGGAAGGACAAGCTTTCCATGAACTTTATTCAGAATTGTCATATTGTAACTGAAAGGTCAGCTTGCTGAATATTTAACAGTTACTATCTTTCCAATGTGTTGGTTAAGCATCCTAATTAAGTAGTGATAAATAAAACCAACAAAGCATTTTAACAGACTGATTCAGTCCCTAGGGCCTCTGAGCTGAATTTCCTTCAGCTAGCCTGTGTTTTCCCAGTTGCGGATTGTCCAGATTGAACACTATATATCAAGCATGCTCTTATCAGTGCACTGCAGGGAGATTTCCTTCCTCCTCAGTGCCACCATGCTTACTTCACCTGTCATATTTCCCTTAGCTGTGGTTTTCGGTAAGCGTGTTTCTCAGAATCTGCATAATTGCTGAATTATAAATCTTCCAATTTGGAACAATAACACCGCAATCTGTACAGCACGATGTACTGGGTAGAGAGCGATACCCAGCCTAGCACTGAACAGGCTCACCTGGGTATCAGAAGCAGGCTGGCCTTAGCAGCACAGAGCTCTCTGTGGGCTGCTAGCAGGCAGGGTGTTTCTCCTACCTGCCTTAAAGCATCCGCTTGTCCAGCTTGTCATTTCAATGAATGTCTTTACTGGGACTAGATCTGCCTGAGCACATGGTAAGACGAGTTCCTCACCTCCCCATGGGAATGGCCGGGGGAGGCAGCCACAGCCACGTGCTCGCAGTCTGATCTGCAAGGGTCTCATAACTGCCTCACACTGATCGCGCGCTGAACTGACAGCACCCATCATGTGTGAGGTGCAGCACTCTGTATGGATCGAGAAATGTAAAATTAGAGCTCTGGGTAGGCCAGAGTTATATCTGAGGGGTAGCACATATATCTTCCTGGCTGCTGACCACTTTCAAAGTATGCTAGTAAGTGAAGCCCTTACCATCTGAGTTATTCCCCCCACTACTCCTTCAGACCTCCTTTATTCCAGATATCATTGAGCCAGCGTCTGAGGATTTACCGAAAGCTGCAAGACTGCTGTAGGTCACTGAGCACATTGTCTTTGCTTTCAGATTGAGTTTGAGAAATTACCAGCGGTGTCATGCCTATGCCTCCTGGCCATGTGAATAGAGGAAGCTAAGAAGCAACAATAGATTACATAAAGCAGGGAAATCCCCCTCAAACTTCTCCCAGACTATCTCAAACTGAAGTTGATTTGCATACATACACTACAAATAACTTTGCAATGGCTTCTAGCCCCATGAAAGGGTTACATGTGCTTTCCTATAATGATTTAGGCCAGTTCCACCAGTTGAATCACTCAGAGAAAATAAAAAAGACTGAATCAGAGCCTGTATAGAAATCAAAGTAGTTTTATGTAGCATCAGCGTACTTCAGGTAAGGATACAACTGGGTAATACTATTCCACACAAAATCAATGGGAAATGTTCAATACCTATTAGTAACTATTAGTTATTCTAGAAAAACAGTGATAAAGGGCTATGTTAAGCTTTATAATTTGTGATTATGGATGGGTGATATCATGCTTCAGCTAAACTTGCAACTAAGCTTCCTATACAAACCCTATTTGGCGGAAAATAATGGACCTTACTGAAAACCAGAAAAAAGCTATAGTATCCTGCAGTTGAAACCTATAGCCAGCTGCTTTACAAAATCTGAGACTCATTAGGCCTGGAATTCCTGAGCAATGTGGTTCAAAAAGCAGTGGTGTTAAACAGACTTCCAAAATTCCTGTGATTTTTTTAAATGTCATGGTTGAACAGAAACAAACAAGTGAGCAAGAAAGAGATAGCTTATTGAAAATGCATATTTACTGAGTTATCTCAGGCTCAAAAATGTAGTTGGCTAATATGACACTACAAAAATCTTTTACATTATCTTTGATGCACTAAGAATGACAATGTTTATAAGCCTAGTACATCATGACTACCTAATGCCTAAATTCTGCTTGAAGACAGATGGTATTTTCTGTTCCCTTGCTGAGAGAGTGGGCTGTTGGGGTTTGGGGGGTTTGTTTGTTTGTTTGTTTGCTTTAATAGGATAAAAATATAAAGTTCCCAAAGGCTCACTAAGAGCTGTTTCTTTGGAAGGAATTTGCTCACCTACTCCCTTTCCTAGCTTTCTACTGAAACAAGTTCTCAGATACATTGCCTGCCAGCCCTCTCCCAAAGCTAGAAGAGTGTAGACAACTGCACTGATTCTTTAGGCTCTCCCAGTAAATTCACAGAAGGATTTTCCATGCGTTTTCTGGGTTGTCAAGACAGCTCTACATTAAAATTACGTATAGTTGGGTAGGGATATAATTTTAAACAATGCTGTAGATGCCTTGCAGTAAATACCAAAGCTGTTTTAAACAGTCTTAGAGGTGCTTTTGTTGGTATAACATATTTCCCTTGAGGAATTCATCAAAGGTGTATTGGCAAAAGTGGGGTTTGTTCTACCTGCATTAGGGTTTTCATCATTGTCAGTATAATTATACCAGGACAGCTATATGACTAACGCTTTTCTAGCATATTTGCTTTTCATATAGTTAACAAACAGAGCTAGAGAGGAGGAGGAAAACTGAGACACAGCTTCCCTTGACAACCTGTGTAAGCCTTGTGTTTCTTCTACAATATCACCTCCATTAATATTAATAATGTCATGGCCTGTTGCACTGGAATACTTTGCCTTTCACTCTCCTCCTTTCAGCTTTATTGACTTTACAGAACAATAGGAATCGGCCCAGGTATGAACTGGCAGTTCTGTGGAGTCCTTCAGGCAGCTGAGGGCTCCCTGTGCTACGATGGAGCTTGTCTCATGTGCTACGATGGAGCTGTAGAGATCGGAAATATGTATTTCAATAGGCCTGGGACACCTTGCAATGCAGTTAATAGCAGCAAACATGTCATGAGGACATGACATCATCTGACTGATGATTCATTAGTACCTTGAATATTTTGGTCCTGATAACTGTGTGTGTTTCTTCAGTTTGTGTTCTTTTCATCAGCTTGCAGGTTGATCAAGAAGGTTTTCATTTTGTTTTTTAATATCTCCTCTCACAAACCACAGTCCATTTTCCACATAAGGTGTCTAATCTAATATAATATTCTGTATTTACATAGACAACTTCATCCCAAAGCACTTTACAGCCTGGCACTGACATGGGACTAAGATTAGAAGAGGAACAGCTCATACTGGTTAGGAAGCAGGCTCTGCTCTCAGCCTAGGTATTAGTAAAGCATATAGGGTGGAGCCATAATACTTTCTCTGAATCCAAGGCAATTTGCTAATAGTTGGAAAATATATTGGTATATGCTGTGCTCTGTTTAACTCTAGGAAATGTGTTTGAACTGTAGAAAATAAGCTGTGGTAGAGAATGTCAGTCCTCTTGCACATCCCATTCTCTGTTCATAGGCACTGGCTACCAAAAAACAGTTTTATTGGAAAATTAGGGTGATGCAAAGGTCCTCAGCAAGTATACGCTGACCTTTGAAGAGCTCTGCCAAAGGATGGTAGAGGGGCCTGGACTAGTCTAAGGTTTGGCTCCAGAGCATGAGAGTAGCATCAGAAACTTTGCCAGCCACAATGAGAAGGAGAGTCTGGACACTGGGAACTAGAAGGGCAGGCAGCAGGAAGAGGATCGTTACGTATAAGTCAATCTGTTTTCAGCAAGTCTGTGAAATTAGTTCATACTGAACTAATTACCTTGATTTGTTTTGTGGATTTCCAAGTGGTTGTTCGCTGGAGGAAATGGTAACTTCGTGATCTCATTCTGACACGGTGGCATTGAGCTATCTGTCTTTATTGTGTGTTTCAGATGGAAAGGATCAAACAATTTTAACCTGGGAAGGAACCAATCCTGCCCTGCAGACCATACGAGTGAGAAACACTGCCTTGAAAGACACTTTACTTGATGCTGCTTTACCCAGCACTATTGGTGAGACTCCAAGCAATACATCCAATCTATAGAAAGGACAAATGAAACCTCCACTAAGAAATGAATGAATTACATCATTGGTTTTCAAAAATCCGGTGAAGCAGAGAGTGAGCATTCTTCTTCTTTTGTCTCTTTAAAGACTAACTTTAAAACCAAGTGCTGTTCTTTGTATGCATGGGGCCATACTTAACTCTGAACTTATGAAAATCCTGTATTTTGTTCAGCTTAATTTAAGTGATGTAGTAATAAAAGCCTATGAACAGCACACATGCTACTGAAGAAGCATAGGCCACACGTGCCTTCCTAATTTACCCCATCACCTCACCAATCTGGAGGAACCCACAGCCAAACACACAAGAGCACTTGGTTGTCCACAGCCCATAACATAGTGAAATGTTCACTTCTGCTTTTCAAGAGAAATGATAAACCCACGCATTGGCTTGATTAAGAAGCAATAATTCAGTGAGCCCTTATTCCTGTAACTCACTTGAAAATCATCGAAGATGATGTAACAGAGTTGCTAATAGCCGGGCTCTGACAGTTCAGAATGCAAGGAGAACAGGTAGCAATCCAAAAGGTGGGAAGATCCGTGTGTATTACAGCTGCTTAGCTTCCTGTCTTCAAAGCACTTTTGAAGTATTCACAACGTGACTGCAAACCACAGAACTATTTACTCACCTTACAGACTTAGAGATTGTATGACTTGCTCAAGGCTGCTGAAGGCATCGCTGGCTGCGCTGTGTTCAGGATCAAGTTGTTCCCGGCTCTCAAGCCTCACATCCCTAAGGGAAAGCCATGGGTTCAGTTAGTGCCGACTGCCGATGCACAGTCGCCATTGGCCTGAGAGACTGGTTCTGCCCTCTGCAGTCACAGGGAAAGCCTCCCTGAGCAACCTCTTGAAAAGCAGAGTAACCTGTACAGAAATATGGGAGGTCTGGAGTACTGCCAAAGTAGCTGTTGGTAACCCAGCAAGGAAATCAGCTGCAGTGGGGCCACCTGTGGTAGTGAGGCAAGCAGGTTGTCATTTGCTGTTTGCTAGGCAGTCTTTGGGTGACGAGAGAGTTCCTGGGGAGCACATGGCCCCTATTAAAAAGTACTGCACACCCTTATCATGGCAGTGCAAGAGACTGAGAAGCTGATGGGATGTGGAAGCTGATGTCATGTCACTCCCAGCCACCAAACAGGATGGCATGGAGAAGGCTACTCTGCAGCTATCTACTTACATGCCCGCTCACGCAGCTTTGGGCTCTGCTTTAACAAGGAAGTTTCCATCACAACAAGGAAGCTATTCCATTTCAAGAAGCTACTTTTAAAAGCTAATATGTTTCATCTTGGGGAAGAGCAATTCTCTAGCTTCAGTGTCACCAGTTTTGTGCTTTGAAGATACCTTTGTAAAATTTAATTTTAATTTTGTTTTAACTGAAGTTTAGACTTTCTTCCTGACAGTGCTGCACTACTGGCCGTTCAGTCAAACCCTGCTGAACTTCCTTGTAGCCATTTTATCTGGGTATCTTGTAAATATTTGGTAGAGCACTCAGACACAGAAGTGTTTTTTGCTTTTACAGTCACATGCCTGGTTCCAGGACCTTCCAGAAGCACAAAAGACTGAAGGCAGGGAAAATTCCACTGAGATGCATTCGAGTCTCCAGGGAGCAACTGCGCTTTGTTTAGACTAACATTTCTCATTGTTGCCTCTCCTTTTTTTAAAAAACATGGAAGGATAGAGAGGGGAAGCTGGAGGTTTTTTTATTATTATAAAAACCAAAATGCAAGCATCACTCATTTCTCTCGTATTGCAGGACCATTTGCGGTTGGAGACGGAGATAAGCTTTTTAATGCTCTCTGCACTACCTGGGAAATTTCCATCCAAGTTCTAAAATGTTTTACAAACATTAATGAATTAAAGCTTCATCCCCTTCTTCTCAGCCCCATGAAGCAAGTACTAAATACAGTTTAAAGACAGGGCTAATGAGACTAAAAAAGTTGTGCCTAGCCTGAAGTCACATGGGCAACGTGGCAAGAGAACTCGAGTCTTTGAGTCCCAGCTTTCTACCTTACTCCACAGACCACGCACATTCCCTCCCTTTTCAAGGCTTGCTGTACTTCCCCTTCTGGGATATAGTGAAAACATGCTGGCATCACACCTTGAGATAACCTTGTTAAAAAACAAGGGTTTTTTTCTCCCTTGGAACAGAGACACTACTCACAGCTGCTGTCCCATGGGATTAAGATGTTGAAAAGATCAGAGAGATGCAGGGGAGGGCGAAGGGGGGGGGAAGCAAGTCACTGCTCTGTCTGCCTTGGGCATGTTCTGCCTCCACTCCTGCCAGTGGAGTTGGTGTACTATCGAGAGCAACCTCAAACATTTTTGTGTGTGCTTCTGTATAATATTCAGGCAAGACTGTGGTAAAAATGCCATAATCAAAGAGAGAACTTGGCTGACAAGAAAATTGGACAGATGAGACAAGAAGTAACTCCTGTATTGGATATATGTGGTTTCATTATCCTTCTGTATGTGACCTGCATTTCTTATTGTTTCTTATTATCAGAATCCTATAACTACTGCTGCAGCCATCTCTTTCACCTCTTTGGAAGGGAGGGATAATCCATCAGCCAGTTCCTCTCCAGTGGTATGAGTCAGGTTTTTACCAGAGGGATTAATGGTCTGTTGAAGAGAGTTGTTCCCAACAGTGCTGAGCAAAAAGCAATGTGCACATGAGTCATGAAGTGGAAGAGAAGGAAACAAATCTGTAGATTTAAAGGTTTTGAATCATTTCTTTTCCCTTAGCTTTCCTTGTCCACACTGATAGATAACCAGACGTGCAAAAGCTGGAAATGTATTGACGGTGGCTGGTGTAAGCAGGACTGAGAGTTTCTCCCACTGTGCAAACAAACCTGAAGTCAGTTAGCCCCCAAAACCAGATCAGGGTGTACCAGCTATTCCAGTCCTTGTAGGTGAGAGATGCTGGGAGACAAATCAGATCACAGTGCAGCAGCCTCCTCCTGCCTCTCCTGTGACCCTGCAGTGTACCCCGGCACTGGTGCCTTTGGCCTCTTCACGCTGTTACCTTCTATGACAAGGCCCCAGCGCTGGTCCTTGGGTACACTTCTTCTGAAGCACCCTTCCCTGCAAATGCTGTGCACAGTGCTCATTTCATTCCCCGCTGAAAAGCTGCCAGACCTGAGGTGGAACATGGCAAGCACTTCGCCGCGCCTGGCAACTCCATGCAGCTGCTGAAAACAAGCAGGGAAGAAAGCGGTGTACAAACACAGGGGAATTTTCACATAGGCAGGATGTAATTAGCAGAGCTGGAATTTGGCCAGGACACTGGGGTTAAAACACTGGCTTGCAGGTAACACACTGGGATCTTTCATAATTCAAATGCGCAGGAGCTCCTGTTTCCACCTTACCTGGAAGATGTCAGAAGACTGTTCCCTATTTAATGTTCCTGGGCAGTTCTCGAACATCTGACACAAAGGTAAAAGTGTCTAATGGTGCTGCACCTGCAGTGCTTCTCTGCCAGCAACTGCCCACTGTGAACAGCAGCTGAAAGGATCACATCCTGACAGGGCTATGGCTGCATCGCAGTAAAACGCACCACAGCTGCCTCCATGCCTTGGACTTCACTTCACCCTTAACTCTCATTACTCAGTTTTCAGGCCGCAAATCCCCCCCAAACAGAAAGAAAAGATGATAAAATTAGGGCGGCTCCTCACACGTAAAACACAAGAGAGAGAATATTACCATTAGGTGCTGCTTCAACCTGATTCTCTGCCACTTGAAATAGTACCAAATAGGTATCGGACAACAGAGAATTAGATGAAGCACTTCTCACCGGTGCAGATGAGTGAGCTTTTCCAACTGGCCTTGCCGGTAATACACACAGCATTAAGAGCTCATGCCTCCTTCCTTCCTTCCAGCAGAAAAATCACGTTCAAAGCAGCAAAACATTTTTTTCCCCTTCATGATCTCACTTTCCGTATAAGCAATCTTTGTGTTTACTACGAGGATGTTGAATGTCCACAAAAGGTCAGGGAAGTCATTCATGAACCTCGTGTGTGGAAAGTCCGTACGACGTACCATGATGTGGCCCACAGTCTGAAATACACATAATTGCAAACCTTTAACCCCTCATCTGTCAGAGCTGCAGACGGTGCACAGTTTGAAGAGCTGACTTCCTCCCTGTGGTGCAGTGCATGCAGGCAATACAAGAGGTGTTCCTGCCATCCAAGAAAGCATAAGCTCTGCATCAGTAAGTCATAAAAAAGGGACCCCTCCTATGCCTGTGAGGGTTCCTCATATCGGCTTTTGGTTTGTTTGGATTTTTTGTATGCCCAGGCTGCCGTGCAAGTTCCGCTCTTTGTCAAGTGCTGCTTAATACAACCACCGACCAAACTTGCTGAGCGCACCTCAGTCAGTGGGATAACAAACCTACAGACTGACTCAAATGGCAAAGTGAGCTGGAGAGAGTAAAGTACGGGCAGCTGCAGGCAACAGGAAATCCAGCACTAATAAATAAAACATCTTATAGCCAGAAAGAGGAAATAAACAGCAGCAGCACAAACTGAGAGGACAGAAGAGAGGAACACAGCATAACTGTGGTGCAGGAATCACTGCATTACAGTGAGCTTATTTTTACAGAACGTTGTCCCGGTTTGTTATGTGTTCAGACTGAAAAAAAAGTGCCGGAGTGGGAGGACTGCTCAAAGAGAGGGTCTCTATCAGAAGAAGTTGTCAACAACCACTGTAATTAAGGAAGCAGCCAGAGCACACACAGCCTGAGCCGCCGCCAAAGTGAAATGAAAGCATTTTTTGTTTGCAGCCGTAGCCCCAAAGGATAATAAAAGATGGTTCTACCATGCCAAGTGAGGAGCTGCAGGGACACCATTTCTAGACGGCGAATGCCCTGCACCCATCTTTCCAAATTTACATGCCGTGGGGAGGCAACAAGTTACTCTTCCTATGTGCGCTTCCGAAGCACGTGCCCGCACACCCTGTCTGACTGCAGCAGCCGCCTTGGGAGGCTAGCCACCAGGCAGGTGAGCCCCCACCCACCATGGTAACGATGGAGGTGGCACCACCTGAGCTCTGCCCCCCCAGCCAGTGGGCTGTTGTGGCACTGCTTGGTCCAGATTGCTGAATCAGCAACCCTTAATTTTTCCCCCTTGCACTCAGCCGTGGGTGCGCCACGGCCCCACGGCATTGCCACCACCAGTGGGAGCTGCTGCATTCAGAAGAGCTGCACCCTGCTCTCCTCCCGAGGGCAGCTGTGTTTAGGAGGCTCCCTGGTGCCTTGGCAAGGAGCTTCATGCATGGCATGCCAAAACAGTATTCTTGCTGCTGGTAGCATCTTTCACCTGGAACGGCCACGTGGCCTGCGCCTGTGCGGCAGCGGGTGCTGGGGAGTGGTGGGTGGGCTGGCAGAGCCGAGAGGGTCGGCACGGACCTTCTCGGCTGTGGGACAGTATTGTGAGGCTTTCACCAGTGGCTGTAGAAACTCGTGTGCAGGTTCAGCGAAAGGAAAGAAGTCATTCACAAATTGCATGCGTATTTTTGAATTCATTCATTGAGTGGTGTTTGCCTTTCATCCTTCCACCCACCCCCCACCCCGAGCCCTGTGCGCATTGCTGGCATTCTCTCCCAATCCCATATAATTCTTCCCAGGTCTCCGCAAGCCACTGCCTGCCAATGGAGCCCACGGTCACTGGACCACCAGCCCAGTCACATGAAAAGTTATGTGCAAAGGTTTAATGCTTTCTCCTGACACCAGCCCCTGTTCCCGTGAATCCCCTGCAGTGTTTTCCTAATCAGGTGCCAGGGAAGCTTTGCACCAGGCAGGGTGCTAAGAAGGTGGCTATGTAGCTGCAGCATTTCCAGAGTCTTTGAGCTCTCTCCTAAGCTGTAAATACAAGCAGTGGAGCCAGGTGAATGTCTGACAAGGCTGCCATTTAGACCTGAAGAAAAAAAAGAACTGCTGCTTTCCAACCAAATGCATATTGCAGTTCCTCCACTTTCTCTAGCCCAACAGCCGTACTAACGGTTAATTGCTTCAGCAGGGTATGGAAATCACTTCTTAAAGCCTGTATACAGGGTACGCAGCTATGATCCAGTATAATTTTAACCTTCACTGGACATTGCCAATATGTTTGTTACTAGGGAATCAAAAAGAAAATACAAGGCTTTCCCTAAAGCCTTCCATTATCAAATTCTGCTGCAGGCAGAAACAGGCTGCCCAGGGAAGTGGTCGAGTCACCATCCCTGGAAGTATTTAAAAGACGTGTAGATGTGGTGCTTAGGGACATGGTTTAGTGGGCATGGTGGTGTTGGGTTGACGGTTGGACTCGATGGTCTTAGAGGTCTTTTCCAACCTTAATGATTCTATGATTCTATCTATGATTCTATGATTATCAAATTCTAGATGATAGTGCAGGTATTTAATACATCACACAACCTGTGAAAGTGACAAAATACTCTCCTTCACATCCCTCCTACCCGTGAGACATCAGAGAAAACACATGCTTTTGGAGAATCTCAAATGGAAGTGATTTTTTATTAAATATCGATGAAAAGCAGAAATGTCCAAAAGCTGTTTCTGGTATCTAGGCAGTGGCAGTCGTTTCCTTGCTATCGATGTAATGTGAGGGAGTGCAGGAATATCCTGCAGAAAGAGTTCTTGTTCTCCACCTGATGCTTCACATAGGATTTCACGCATGTGACTGTGTATGATTCATGAATTGCAGCTCGGCTTTGGAAAGCATGGGAATTGTGTCCGGCTGTCAGGGCCCAATGTTCATCTGGGTTTCACATGGCCCACAGAAAGACATGCTAGTTGCACCTTTGAGCCAAACAGTTGGATAATCAAACTGAGCATTTGATTTCAGTTTTGGTTCTTTTTTTTGCAGGGGAGGGGGCAGGCTGGTTATGAACTCCAACCTATACATGCATTTTTGTGGGTTTAAGTGGCAAAGTTTTAAGTTACAGTCTATTTATATTGTTCTGTTTTAAGCTCCATCATTACCAACATAACTTTCAAAAACAAACAAAAACCAAATAAAACTGACAGTATTTTTCAAATTCTCTGCTTTTCTCATGCATTCAAAAGTGTAAGCCTGTTCAGCTTGACTGGCTGGCTGGCTGATTGTTGCTTTATATTTTATTACATTGTTTAATTCTTAATTGTAAGCCTCCAAAATCATAAAATCTGAGTTCTAGTCTCAGTCCCTACACTCAAATGTAACTACTGAAAAGTGGCTTGTCTAACTCTTTAGTATATATGGCATTTAACATACTTTACTTAAATTGGATATTTCCAACTCAATCCAAACAGGAGACTTGAGAAATCCTGCTTCTCCCAGATGAGAACGTACCTGAATAATATAGGAATGACTTTCTCACTGAAAAGCATTAACAAAATACATGCATAAATACTGTGGTTTAATCAGCTGGTGCCGCCTGTTTATTTAAAGGAAAAACTTATTTAACCCTTCAGGAGGGATTCAAACTACCGGTGAGAATGGAGATAGGTCTGTGCACCGAAATAGTAACATGCTTGTAGAAGAAAATACGAGTTGGTAATGTCCGTGCCTGTGATCCGCTGGCATTGCCCACCCTGCCACGTGACGGCCAGGAGAGCAGCGAGGAGGATTGTCGATTTCTGGAAAGTGCAGTGTAATGGGGGAGCCCAGCGATCACCGAATTGTCTTTCCTTCTATGAAGTATTGTCTTCAAGATACTGCTTGACATTCATTCAGTCAAATATTTGGACAATTTGAACAAACAAGCAGAAAATGGTTTTGATTTTTCGCCCCAGTGGGCCATCTGTGAAGAAGAATAAGTAGCGCAGCATGTGCCACGTCTCTTAAAAACCCTTCCTTGCCAGAAACATATGTGGCATGTTTCTCAGGCTGTGGAAGGGGTTACCATTTCCAGTCCACCAAGTCACCCTTCTCTCTCCACACACCCCTCACCATCCTCAACCCCGCATCGGGCTGGGGTGAAAAGAAACATCACTCTGAATTACTATACTGTTTTACCTGTCTGGGGGAGAGGGTGCGTGTGCACATATAACACATTATTTTGTGCATGTTTCTGAGAAGTATTGTATTTGCAGTCACTTTACAGTGGCACAAAAGAGAAGCAGCAAGCCGAGGCGGTGAATACACAGGCACGTAAGAGCCAAACCTGCACGCCTCTCTGCCGTGCTCTGCAGAGCCATGCCCGTTTGTGCTAGCATGCTGCCGCAACGTACCTTCGGAGGAGCCTCAGGCCAGGGCGCCACACGGCTTGGGGAGATGCCAGAGGAGCTTTTGTCTGCACTTTTACTGCTGGTTTAAGAAGGGTGATTCGCATTTGGGTCAAGGCACGTGGAGCAGGCCAGGCTGGGGTGGCTGCGAGGCCACACTTGAACGTGGCCACTTTACTGTACTGCCCTGGGTACAAAGCCTACTTGTGTGGGGCACGTCCCATCGTGCGTCACGCTTTGGTTGTCAGCAGCAGTCATGGGTTCCTGGGGGGTGACACAATAACCTCTTTATGCTTAAGAGAATAGCAGGGGAATTACGGGAGGCCATTGGAAACGTAGCGGCAAAGAAGTGGTTTGGCTTTTGTCTGTCCTCAAGGAAAGGTGCCCAGGCAGTCGCTGAGCTGCCTCTGACGTGCTGGGAGGAGCCCACGTGTAAAGCAGCATTGAAGGTGAACGCAGGACTTTGGGTATCTGGATGGGAAAGGAGTGAGGGGAAACACCCGAGGAAGACCCCATGTTACCTCTGTGGTAACAACATGATAGAACTGCTTATTTAGGGTAGAGCTTTACAGCAGCTCACTCTGAAGTCTGGGCTGCCACAGTCTTGTCACCCCCACTGCCTTCAACACCAGTGCACCCACGCAGGGAATCAGCTCAAAGAGCTCAAATTAAACTGTCTTTTTAATAAAAAAAAAAAAAGGTTTGCTTTACTAGAATGTCTCAAAGTTTTATTCGAAGAGAATTGGACAAATAAAATTATTAGGAATTGAAAAGGGCCAAAACAAATAGAAATTTGAAAAAATACTAATACGGACTATTTTAAAGAAAAAACTAGTTAGATCTTTCTTACTGTATTCATCACTGTCTCCTTTGCCAGCCCCTCAGCCATCCACTCCACGAAGCAGTGAGCCTAAACAATTCAGATAGGCTAAGCAAAGCTACTCTGAATATGGCTTCTAGCCTAATAAGTCAGAGCCTTATCCAGTTCCCATGAAAAGCATCAGGAAAGTTTCCTCCAACACTAACAGACATAAGGTTGGATTGCAGAACAGCCATGTAACTTTTGACCAAAAAGTGAAGTGAAGTTTTTCTAAAGCACTGATAAAAGATTCATGCAGGAGAGCATGGAAACTCTGACTGGAGCAGTCACATTGCTAAAGATGTTTTAAGCATAATAATTTTTGGAGTCACACTCATTCTCACTAGTGATGTGTGCTCTAAGGGGAAAATAGAAAGCGAACTTTTTTTTAAAAGAAAAAAGCATTTATAATTTCTTTATTGTGGATGTGCAAAAAGACTCCCCCTCTGCTGCTGGGAAAACCAGTTCCTGCTCTATAAGCATTAAAGCACATCCTAATTTTTAGAAAGCATTTATTAGGCAAAACAGATTATTTTTTACGATGCTTTCTTTTTTTGCAATTGGAGTCTTTCTGTTGATGCCAGCTGCTTTAGTTGTAGGTATCTTCTGGGAGGTGTTGTCTATCAGTAAGTCCCACGTGGGTGTCCCCTTGGCTCTCTCTCATAGCCACCCTTCTATAAATCACAGCATATTAAAAAAAAAGGGGATAACACTGACATGTGAACTAATCCCCACATCAAAGAGATCAAGTCTCCCTCCTCTAAACACCCGCCCCCCTCTTTTGCTGGGAAAAGTCTAATGCCTAGAAGGTGATTTACACAAAACTTCATCCCGGTTGTTAGGAAACTTGCAGTGCCGCTTACTCGCTAACTGCAGAAGAAACCTGGGAATCAGGGTAACCACAATAGATAGCCTGCGGCTTCCAGCATTTGGCAATTCAGGAGAGAAAAAAAACGTTTGGCTTGTTGCAGCAAACTTGTGTATATGTTGATTGCATGGCAGGATAGGCATGTATATAGACAGATGTAAATATGACTAGTAATGTGGGTCTGTATGGGCACATGTATATCTGCATGTGTCTACAAGTACTTGTATAGGCACAGGAGTACCTGTCCTAACACATACACGAACACATACAGATGCACACATACAATACCTCTCGCTCTATCTGCTAGGAGCAAAGAGGGCCAACAGGAAATATAGATGAAAAACATGAGCCCATATGGGCATACAACTGTGCATCAGGTGTCCTGGACATGGAAAGGGCTAGCTATCTGTAGCATATCGTCTCTTAAGATATCATTCCTGCCGTAGGCCTGTTTCTGAGCTAATGGTTCAAACGCTAGGAATATATGGATAACAGGAATAATTCTGTATAAGATAGGAATAAAACATAAACTCACTCCTGCCCTTGCCTTTGCAAATGCTCCCTGTGCACTGACTAAGCACACGATACTTCCAAATAATTGACTGTCTCTGGAATGCAACTGAGGGGAGGAAGAAAATACCTCTGTCTGGCTAGGTAACTCTCTTTTTCCAAATCAGCACTGAGGCTGTGCCTGTGCCCGGCACACTCCTTCAGATGTACCAACAAAGCATACGTAGCATGGACAAAAATTATACTGGTAGTTCTGTATTCGTAATCAATAAGCAAAAATACCCACCCTATGTGAATTTAGCTGTATTAAAGTGCATTTCTATGAGTTTATAAACGCATGTAAACTAGATACCTCCACCAGCATCACTGCTTCTGGTTGATTAATTCAGCTGTGCTGGCTGCTCTCCCGCCACCCACACAGGGAGGCAGGGACGTCCTGGGGCCAGCATGGCACACACCACCACCACCACCACCACCTCCCCCACCTCCAGGTCATCCCTTGCCGCAGGCCAGAGGGCCATGAACACCTTGCCTGCATAAGCCAGCGTCACTGCCAAAAGAAGCACGTGAGGATCACTCCCAGTGCAAGAGAGTGAACTGGAGTGGGGAACAGAGCTGGGCTTAAAAAAAAGCTTCCTTTTTGTAGTCTGTGGTTGGTTGCAGTCCAGCTGCATTCACTGATGCACTTTGGTGTGATTGCACAAGAGCTGAGGAGTGGAAGCAAGTAGCCGGGGGCAGTGAGACACCAAGGCAGCTCTCTTTGGTGGCAAGTGCTGGCTTAAAGCATTCATGAAAGTACAGCCTGGGGGGAGAGTGCCAGGCGTGCCAGGAGTCCCGCATCTCCCACTCCGCTGACAGGGAGGACAAGGCATGCGTGTGGCGGAAAGGCAGAGACCAAAGCTTTTGTTGTTCCAGTTACACGCTCCCTCCACGTAGATGTGCAGCTCTGCGAGTGTCTGTGCCTGTTCCCCTGCCCTGTGTCACGTGGAGAGGATGCGAACGAAACCCCAGCATGGTTGCACCTTCACCTCCCGTACATGGAAAAACAAACACAGCCATTCTCTTGTTTGTTGATTTAGTGCAGGGTGCTCTTTCCATTACAAAACCATTTCCCTGCAGGCAACAGGCTAAAACCTATTTGCTTATTATTCTGCAAAAGAAAATGAGGGTTTCAGGATGGGTGCAATCTTCAAGCATCTCTTCTGTTGATAGAGCGATTGAAAGGAGAGAGCCCTCCCAGCTACTTCTCAGCAAACGGGCGGTGCTTCCTTGTGCATAACTACATGTTTTCTAGCTCAGAAACACATGCCGCATGTATCTCTCTTTCTCCTCTTCTTGAAATACAAATCTTAGTATGGGAGAGCTTTGTGCTTAGAAAGTTAAGCATGTGCTTCATCACAGGTATTTATATAGAGATGGCTCTGACCACTGAAAGCTGCATCCAGACCCACAATTCGCAGACCCCCCCCACCCCCACATCTATAATTTTCAGAGCCAAGACACCAGACGTGAACACTTCTGAACAAGGGGGAGGTTTCCTCCTGCTGCTCAGGTTGATGGCTGCCCCAGCTCCCATTTAGGACAGTGTAAACACCAAGCCAACTTTTTGAACTGGCACAGCAAGTTCAACTCTGGTGTGAGATACATCCTTGTTCGAAGCAAACACATAGGAAACATATCACAAGTCTCTCCTAGCCTGTTTTTATTTACGAGGTGCACCCGGCAGCAGTTCCTGGTGCTGACTGGGACAAGTCTGGATGAAAACTGCAAGAAGAGCAGCAAAGTTTATCTAGAGCTGGCACCAGTTTTGGTACTCGGCTGAATTAGCTTTTTCTACTGAGTCCAGAGCTCTCTGTGCCAACACCACCACCCCCCCCAAATTAATCAAACTACTCTCAACAGCTTTTTTTGTCAGTTAAAATCACCTCTCCGCCAGCTGGTCTTTTAAATGGCAGCTCTTCTGCCTGGCCTTTTAGGTGGCTGGCACTTTACCCTCCTCCCAATTCCAAACCAACTGCATTAAAAAGGAATGAATTTACATTGCGGGGGGGAGGGTACCCCAGACAACGTCAAAGGAAAAGCAGATCAAAAAGAGCTGCTAGTATTGGATACGTGGGCTGTCCTTTCAGCTGCTTTGGGCAATGTCCTTTCAGCACAAGAAAAGCTCAAAAGAATTCGGTTAATCTGTTGTTAAACAGAGAGTCTGTGGTGGGAGACAGGTCTGTCATCATCCGGGCAGGGAATTGAGCCTGTCTGTAATGGCTGCGAGCTCCCTTGCCCTTTCCCAGCATTTCATATCCGTAGCAGCAGTGAGTTCACAGACTTGCACCTTGCTGGCCCGGCACTGACCGTCTCTCAGCCCTGTGACGCCAGGACCCCTTCCCTCTGGCTGCTCCCGGGAGAGGCAGCGGCACACTGCACGGGCGCTGCTGTAGCACAGCACAGCCAAAGGCTGCCGCAGCCAGAAATCTCTCTCCATAACTCTCCTGCGTGAGGTGCTTCAGACAAGCACGGAAGTGCGTCGCGGGGCACTGGCCAGCCTGCTGCTGGTGGTGATTTCAAAGAGTCAGGAGGTCAACTTGAGTCCTGAAGCAAGAGCTTCAGCATGACTTCCAGTTGTAAGTCTGAATATAGACATATAAGAGCAGCCTGACCCACGCTAAGGTGTGGGGCCCCCGTGACTTGCCACAGACATGCTTTCCACAGCCTCACTGCTCAGCACGACAGTGCAACTCTGAATATCAAATAGAAATGGTGAGTAGGCCTCCTAGCTGAGATACCACCGCATCAGAAATAGCTACGGCAGGTTGAGAGGTTAACAGTAAAAGTAAGTCTAGATTGTAGGAAACGTAGGAGTGGTTTAATTTAGCAAAATGTATTTATGCAAGTTTGAACAAAGTCAAAAAGTAAGGAATAACGCTCTGCATTGGGCAGCCTGCAAGGTTGTGAATTGTGAGGACCTCGGATGGACGCAACGTGACAACTCCCATCAGAGCCATCCCTCCCTTCTCTGAATCAGCTGTAGGCACTAGTACTAGCAGGGAGGGATTACAGCCTCCAGAGCACCACAGCATCCTCAGGGGGTTGGGGTTTTTTGAAGTCTCCCACCTAACCTTTTTTCCTACATTATGTTCTACTATGAACAGCTTACTGTTTCTTTCTTTGGCTGTAGGAGATGTGCATGTATATATGTGTGTATATGTATGTATACGTATGTGTATATTTCTAATTTTAAAAAAAGACATCTTCACCCAATGAAAATTTCCAATTCTGTAAATTTTTATTTCATTGCCTTCCTTCTCCGCTGCTTTTCAGCTTAGGGCACTGGCAGCATGCTCTAAGTAATGGGTTAATTCCCCTCTCCATGACTCATTTCTAAGGTCTCCCAGGCAGGATTCAGTATGATGGTGTCAGCGGCTGCTGCAAGAGCTGTTTAAATGTCTCCGCACGTACCGGGGAACGAAGCGTTGATTCCGGGCAGCAGTGCTAGTAACGTCAGGGTTTGTTTAACATTCGCTGGGGATCTTCCTAAAAAGTCAATGTGCCTCCCTACGGTTTTGTGGACTGGCTGAGCATTACCGTGCAGTTGGTTCAGCTTTTATTTTAGTGCATGAGGAGCATTGTCCTGTGAAAGGGAACCTTCTGTTTTTGGTTTAATGGCAGACTGTGTCACTGTAATTTGATTTTAAATTATCTACTGTCGAGCCTTGCGCAAGTGAATCCAACACACATGCATTTTCTCCATAACAAATTTGACTGTCTGGAGGAACAAAGGTTGATAATTAAGCTCACAGCAGTTTATCAGGACGGGGCTTAGGCATGGCCTAAAACCTCAACAAGTTAGTGCCTTAATTTCTGGATACTTATCAAAAACAAACCTTCGACTTGGTGCAGCTTGCCCGTTCTGGATAATCTGGCTCTTTGAGTCCCCGGGTAGGCTGCTGGGCTCTACCGCAGGAAGTCGGCATCTTGGGACGCGAGGGAGGAATG
>NW_008824949.1:426243-427297 GCF_000699105.1 Pygoscelis adeliae
AGATGTATAATACAGCAAGATTATGGTTAAATCTGGGAGATATATTTCTCGCCAGCCAATGCACAAGATCCCAGCACCTTTTGTACTTTGAAATACTGTTAATTAATATTTATCAGATGTAAAATGCAACACTAGCTACTTCATATAGTATGCCTTTAAGCATCGTATTACTATTCCTTTTTAAGCACACGCTACAGCCAGGCAGACTGAGGCAGGTGATTGCAAGTGTCACCAACAGCAAACACCCCTCAGCTGGAGGCCAGCTTTTAAAACCCATCCAGGCTTTAAACTGGCCTCTCTACGGTGCAAGGTGAGGCCCGTTAGTAGGAGGCCAGGGACAGCCACCTTACCCATGGCTGCCTACACAGTCACGTGTTTTAAGAAACAAAAATAATCACATAGTGATTTTTTCTGATGGCATCTTTGCTCCTAACTCGCACAGGAGTTTGGAAAGCACCTGTGCTCATCTCTCTCCACCATGACCTGCTTTCGTGCTAGTGCTCAGCCGCCCATGAGGAGGTGTGCCAGGGCAGGCAAGCCATGCCATGCCATGCCATGCCATGCCATGCCCGGGGAGTGTGGGCACCCTCACTACTCACTGCTGGGGTGCACATGGGGCACCCCACACTGACCCCCAACTGCACTCGTTCTGTCACCAAGAGGCAAATCGGTTTGACCTCCCGCCAGGGCGCAGTGGGGGGTAAGTCCAATGTGTTTGACAGCGCCGGTACCTTGAGACCACCGTGGAGGGGGCTTCCCAGCGGTTTGGCTCCTGAGGCCACAGCCTCTGGATAACTTCCACCCCAAATGTATGTCACATTTCCTTCCAGTGAAAGCAAAATATTTACACTAAGCCAGGGTCACCTGGCGGCCACTCCGCTATCGCAAGCTGGAAGCGGCTGTGATACTGTAAACCAAGGGGCACGAGGGCGAATGGGATTAGCGCAGGCCTCCAAAATAAACGATGCGGCTGGCTGGTGGCTGCTGCTGGGAGTGGTGGGCACTGGGGAGGTGGGTGCCAGATGGGTGCTCTTGTGGCGGGACGGGGGGGGGG
>NW_008824949.1:427404-439642 GCF_000699105.1 Pygoscelis adeliae
GGTGGGTGCCGGATGGGTGCTCTTGTGGCGGGACGAGGACGGGCTGGCAGCAGGACGAGCAGCTGCCCAGCCAGGCCGAGAGCTCGGGGAGAGCGGGCCGGGGTGGTGATGGCAGAGCAGAGCCGGTGCTGGGGGCAAGGGAACACAGATTTGCAGAGCCCGGACAGATGTGTCTGGCATCCCCACCAGCCACCCTTCCCACCAGTCCCCACATAGCCCCGGCACGGTTGGTACCTGAGGCTATGGCCACACCAACCTCACTTCTTTACCTGCCTTCAAGGAGCTGTTGGAAATACTACTCCTGTTCTGCAGGAGTGTTTTGGGCACAGTTAAACCATCCTGGAAGTTGCTGGGCTAGACTTGCCCTGTGAAAATGCACTGAATTCAGTGATTTAAACCCATAACCTTGAACTACAGGACACGCAGCCCCTGTATTCCCAGACACCCAAGAGAAAGGGTGGCAGTTTCCCAGTGTAGTAGCTTGCACACAAAAGATCTTCCTGAGACAGCTCTTCCCACCTCCTCACAGCCTGAATCTCTCCCATATGCTGCCAAAATTTTCTTCTTTATCCCATATTGCACTGCTGATCAGCACCCAAAACCTCTGCTGCACACTGCAACACATGCATACGAGTTGCCGGATAAAGTGGCTGGCAACTCCTGGCCACCTACCCATCAGATACCACTGACTTCTCCTCAGCTCCCGCTGTCCTGCTCCATTCCACCCATTTGCCTGAAGTGGTGACCCACGGCTGGGTTTCACGTGCAACCGTGGCATGTGGACACCGGCAAGGCTCCGTCAGGCGGTAAGCAAAATGGTGCTCGTTTTGTATGCCTTCAACCCACTGCGGGGGCATGAGGACACTGAGCCTGCCAGCACCTGGGCTGCTTCAGAAAGCCTTCACTCACCTGCTGAGATAGACGTGAACGTCAGGCGTGAGCCACAGTGGAGATGGAGATGGTTCCATCTCCAGCCCCTCTGATCAAACGAGCCCATAAGGAGCAGCAGGGGGGTTCGAACGATCCCACAACCTCTTCTGCTTTTGTTACGCTGCTGCCACCCTCCCAGCAAGGTTCATGTGAAAGCGTGTGGAGTAACCAAAATATTAACAGGACATTCCAGTTATTCTTGGCTGTCTAAGGGAGAGGTAACTGCACTTTTTGCATCCAGTCATCTTCCACTGGCACTTCTTATAATGATTATCATGGTGTCAATATCCGAGATGTCAGTATGGGGCCAAAGCTGAAGAGGGTGGCATTTGGCCATTCTCTACCACTTGGCATATATGGTTTTCCTCAGCTTTGCAGAGAAGTTGCTTTATGCTGATTACTAAGCTATTAGGTATGCAAGGCATAACTATAGCAGAAGGGGATTTCTGTGTGGGAGGAACAGTATGATTCAGATTATCTCATCAGCCTTGCGAAACAAAATGTCCAGTCAACAAAATACCCTTTTGCAATGTAGCCACTCATTTCTCTGCCTTTATTTTGTACACTTAGCTATAACCCCGGTGCACCGGGACCTGGGAATCAGCCTAGCAAGCTACAGGAGGATCGGTCAATAAAAGGGAAGTTTATGGAAGCACCGAGATGGCCTAATACTCTAATAGCGTTTTTCTCATTGGGAGAGATGTCGGAGCATGGTGAGGGGAAGGAGGGAGCAAAAGCTCTCCTCAAGCACCTGCTTACACCTCTTGTAACACCTCCTTGAGACAGCTGGCATGGGAAAGTGGTAACAGGAATGCTATCCCAGCTTTGGAGACTTGCCTGCTTCACAACCAACCCAGCATCTGGAGCACAGACACGTGGCTGAATATTGCTCACATAAGCACCCACTGCATTGCACTGGCTGTTTAAAGGGGTTCATTAATGCAGCTGAGGTAAGAAGTTGGCCGTTGCTGGATGATTATTTTAGAGCAGCCTTCAGGAACATACCACCCCGCATTTTCTGGGGTTGCAAAGGAGGATGGTAAGGGTAGAGGAAAAGCGCTGATTTCAAGAAAAGATATTCTAAGTTGAAGAACTACCTGAGAGTGTCAATCGCTATCTTACAGGTGAAAATACTTCTTGGAACACTGCACTTATGTGTTAAAATTATATCAGGACCCTTTTCCTCCCCAGAAAACTCAAATTTAAGGTAAAACAAAAGAATTCCTGATGTTTAAAGGTATGGAAGTTCATAGTGTGGGTATCAGCCTGCCCTTCCCAATGATACCCCTGAGAAAAATCCAAGCCATCCATAACAGACAGTTCTACCTTATCAGGGACCACAAAAAGCAGAATGCCTTAATCTCACTCACATGGGGACTGGGCCAACTCCAGCCATCACTACCAGTATACAGCGATTTGTTTTTAGCACATTCCTGACGAGACAAATGGCACACAGGAGGCAAACGCTCTTCAGCCGCCTTCTTAAAGGCTGGCTCAGAAAGCCAGAAGCTTGTGCACTGCAGTGTGGTGTGCCAGCCTTCTATCTCAGTATCGTTAAACACAGAACTAGTATGAGTCTTTGCATACTTTCCTAGGCTTCACACATTCTTTTCACGTGTGTTACTAACATAAAAATTCCACTACTGTATATACGTTTTTGTGAAGTCAGCTAAAAGGCAGTGTGCATGTGTCCTATTTTCAGTACTTTAGCCACCCTCAAGAGAGGAAGGGGGAGGACAGGCTGCAGCTTGCTTTCTTAATAACATGCAAAACCTTTAAAGCTCAGGTTACAGTAAGTATTTTGGCTCTAAGCTCCAGCTATGAAGCAAATAGCCCAAAGACTCTCCCTAGGACTGTACTGGCAAACTCCGATAATGTCTGAAGCGCAATGATGAGGGGCATCTGTGCCAAAAGTACCTGCTGGCTGTAAGATACCAAAAATAATGATTTTTAAATAACAGATTTTAAGATCTCCTATCTCAAAGGCAATGTCACCAGCAGGCATCGCCTCACCTCCTTCTGGAAGTGCCTTGGGGCTGAGACTTACCCCATTCCCTCTATTACAGCATATGGGTCTTACCTGATGGCGGCTTTTGTGCTGTCCTCTCACGCACGCTGGCTCTGTGTGACAGGCTGGCTCTAGTATGAGCTGGGCCTTTGACAAGTCTTCTGCCAACCCCTGCAGCCCAAGGGAGTGCTTTATGGAAGACCAGACTGACCAGTTCTGGCATCTGACCCAGTATGGTATGAGAAAGCTCTTGTAATGTCTTAGCAAAGGGACTGAACTCTTGCAAAAGACCATGAAAAATGTAACTCTCAAGGAAACGTAAGAACATATGATACATGATAAACCCCAAAAAACAAGTCTGAAGATGTCAAGGGTTTTTCTACTGAGTTTCGTAAGCCAGTGCAATTAGGCCTTATATAGCCTGTCCTTGGCCATGCTGCAAATGGTTTAATGGGGCAATATCCAGTAAATAGAGAAATTAAATTATGCCAGCATGAAGGGGGCATCCTCTTCAGAGCCCCTAAACTCTCCTCCAAATGGCAGCACTTCCTTTTTCCAGATCTATATACAACATGATGGTTCAGGACCTTCCTAGAAATGAAAAGGCCCATTCTTCCTCACCTTCCTCTTTCAGTGAAAACATATATGATGAGAAAACACATGCACATGCACGTGGGTTGGCATGAGCCACAGTGTGGGCACAGATGGTGTGTCTGAATGAATGGACACACAGAGGTCTCTGTGTAAGTAAGAACGTTTACCACGTGTAGTGCTGGGAAGAGCATGCATGATTCCAGCTAAAACCCACAAGATTGGCTGTAAGATGTTGTAATGTAAAGATCCCTTCTCGTATGTCAGAGCCTTAAAGTTTTGTGCCATTGGAATGGTGTCAGCTGGAGTTCAAAGATGAGACAGGCTGCAGGTAGGAAATGATTTCTAAATCAATTTGTGCAGTGGATTTCTGCAAATATGATTAAGATGCTGCAGCAGACAAGGCCATCATACCTGAGTGAGTCCTTTTTTATCTGATATTTCTAGTTAATGCCTATTTTACAAAGCAGTAGACAAATTATCAGCTTGCCCTAGCAGGGTATGAGCCCCATGTCCCTGTTCTGCACAAGGCAAAAATGTCTTCATTGAAATTTCAGGTAGGTAGATTCAACCCTGGAAGTATTTGGTGCCTTACACCAAACTACATACCGGCCACAGGGTTCAACATGTTTTTCTACAAAATCAGCTTCAGCAGAGCTCTGTTGTCTCAGTGCTGTCTGTTGGGAGCACGCTTGCAGAAATCACACAAAGGATCGTGTGGGTCACTTCCCCCGTGTTGAGAAAGAAATGCAGGCCAGGTTAGGTGAGCTGCATATGAAAAGGAAGCTAAGGGCATACAGGGCAAAAGGATAACAGATTCTTAAACTGACTTCACCTTTAATATTCTGCAGTTGTTTAAGGAGAAGTCAACTGATATGAGTGAAACATTATTTTAGAACATTTGTTTGAGAAAAAACTTCTTTTTGAAGACATTATCTGAATAAATTAATTCATTTAACATCAGCGGAATTCCATAATATTTTGCTTCATGTGTGGTCTTTTCTCCTATACTATTCCCACTCAGGGACAATACGTTTTTGATGGACAAGTAGTCATTCTTTCCACCTTCTCATTCTCTGCTGGCCTCTTTAAGATCTCCCATTCTAGATTTGCATCAGATTACTATCATGGTAATCTCTAGCTCAAGTAAAATCAACAAACTGCCTCTCTTTTGTTTCCTTCTGGTCTTTAAGGCATTCTAGAAAGCCCAGGTACCCTGCTGGCCAGCCCCTTGCTCTGTCTCCCAAAAGGCCTTTCTTCATTTATTTGTCATTAGCTGTGTCCAAGGGTTTTTGCCTGCACTCCTCTGTGTATAAGTCAATAATTCTTGGTTCTTCCTAATCATTTCGTCCCCGCTGCTCCTGTGATTTACACAAAGTTGGAAGGCTGCAGGTGGAGATGAGATCCTCCCCAACTTTCCCTTTGGCAGGTTTTGCTGCCTTTGAGGATGCCGCTGGTCTTTGATGTGGGGATGGGCACTTGGAGTAAGGCTGAGAGGGACGTTCTCCAAACTTTACCTGGACAGGGAAATACAATTCCCGTGGAGAGGTTTCTTTTTACAAGACTGTAGGCCTAGTTTTTGTCCAGGTTTCTTGTAGCTGGATGGTTCATGCACACTTAGAAATTGTTGGTTATATATAAAACCCTACTTTTTCTGAAGCTCAGGTGACATTTACTGTTTAACTCCCCTCCTGAACTCCTTAGTGGGGGGAAAAAAAACCCCAACAACCCACAAATCCATGCCAGTTTTGGCACCTTTGCCCTTATGATTGACATCTTCCCTCCACTGCTGGGTTAAGACCGCTGCAAGTGGGAATTCCTTCTTCCAAATTAATTAACTCTGTATTGTTATTGCCTTTGATCTACTGCCATAGGAACAGGAACAAGCACTGGAAAAACCTCCATTTGTGTTCATTTCTTGTGCAAATAGCTCTGGACAGAATATTAAAGGGATCATTTAGAAGATGGTGGGCAGAAATAGTCCCCTCCCCAAAGCTGCCCTTGAGACTGACGCTCACTGTGGAAACTGCATGGGAATGGTTACAGACCTCTAGTGGCTCTGTTTATATAGCTCGTCTAGCTTCCTAATTGCTCACCAGCACAGTATTTTGGAAAGCCGTACAGAGATTTCCCATAAGGATTACAACACGGTGTCATTTCATCTTCTCTGCATTTCCCATCTCGTTGTATGTTTGTTTTATTTTCCTCACCATAACATCTGTCCCACATCGCTGAGAGATTTCACAATTGGAAACCTGCTACAAATTATGACACGGAGTTAAAGGACTTCAGTGTTTGCTCTCTGCTATTTTTTCCAGGGGACACTGGGTTAGCCACCTCTTTAAAATAAGCCTTCTTTTTTTTTTCTATTTATATACTGATGTTTGTAAAAGCTGTCTTTAGAAACTGAAAAAAAAAAAGAGTATTTCTGTCCTTCCTGCTTGTACCCTTTTCCACTTATCTTCCATTGAATTCCTAGAGAAACACAAACTTCTGGAAGTGCTTGCAGAAAATAATCTTTAGCAAGCTCTGTCCCTAATGGCCTGCAGGGACTCCAGATAAAAAGCAATTGCTCACATTTCTATTCCCCAGCGTCTGACGGAGGCTGCGGCAGCTTTAGCACTGCTAGTGCCAGCCTGCGTCACCAGTGCCAGGGCTGCAGACTGAACTGGCCTCCGGTTCCCACCAAAATGGAAGCAAGCAGTCTTGAATTATATAGAGCAGGACAGCCAGCTCTGCTTGGCTCTATAGGAGGCTGTGGTTAGCATGCGATCCTAGGAATGGTCAGAGTGACAGGTTTCAGCGTAACAGACTGTTTTATACTGATCAATGCTTTCAGGGTTAGTGTCACGTATCATCACCACGTAAGGACCAGAGACATTTAAATGTGAGATAAAACACCCAGGACTATATTCTCATAACCCAAGGATGTGTCAGTCTTTGGTGACTTTACCTGCCACTGCAACCTTTTTCCTCTGAACCGGAAAGCAGCGCACACAGCTCCTGCAGGAGTGCTCCTGGCTCTCACTCACAAATGAGAGCATTACAAACCACAAACGTAGAGCACTTGCAATGCTCCACAACGTCAGCCTTGCTTCCTCCAGCAGCCAGGAGAGAACCAGAGATTTATACAGCTGGAAGGGATCTCAGAAGATCACTTAGTCCAGACTCATGTCCCAAGGCAGGATCATTATACTTATGTCACTCTTGGCAAATGCTTGTCTAACCTCTTCCTAAATGCAGGATGGCGATTCCACACCCTCCTCGGATACTTCTGTGTGTCATTATCCTTACTGCTTGCCGCCTTCTAACATCCAACCTCAGCCTCCTTTTCTGTAATTCAAGCTCATTACTTGTCCTATCCATCATGGATACGGGGAACAATTTATTCCACTTTTCTTCCCAGCCACCTTTCACATATTTGACAGCGGTAACCCTATCTAACTCAGTCTTCTCTAGACTAAAGAAAGTCAGTTTGTTCATTCTTCCCTCCTAGCTCTGGTTTTCAAGACCTCTGATTATCCCCCAGCTGTCCTCTGGACCTTGTCTTGAGCACAGCACCCACGGCTGGACATCACACTCCAACTGCAGCCTCACAGAGAACTGAGCAGAAGGATTATTTGTGGGGCACATGCCTACGCACACTTCCTAGTTTGCCCTTTTTGCATTAGCAATTAACTCATATTTGGATTGTGACCTGGAACATCTCTCAGATCTTTTTATGCAGAGTTGCTACTTGGGCAAAAATTCACCACCCTATATAAATAGAATTAATTATTCCTGGTGATGCCCATGTATAGAAACTGAGAACTGTCCTTACTGAAATGAATCCTATTTTTAAGACCATTCGTCTAATTACTTTTTAATTGTAGCTTTATATTTCAGTATACCCATAGTCTCCTTCCAGCTTTGTGGTAGCCAAGAATATGATATTCTTTATTCCATTGTCCAAGCTGTTCATAATCCCCTTAAATCAGAATGACCCAATATAGACTCCCAAGCAACTCTACTTGATCCACCTTTCCCTTTTTAAAGTATAACTATTCTCTCTGTGCGGTTTTCCAATCAATATTGCATCATCCTAGAGCAGCTCCGTCTACCACAGATTTCCTTCATTTGCTTCGGAGTGTCATGTTACACTGTGACAAATGCCTCACCACCGTCAAAATATAGGAGTACTATCGCTTCTCCCTTATCAACGAGGGTTTTTTACTCTGTCATGAAAGGCAATTTGACCCGTTTTACACAATTTGTTTTTGACAAATCTATGCTGGCCATTATTCATCTCTTTGTTTTGTTTTAGGTGCTTACCAAAGTTTGATTGTTTGTTCCAGTATTTTTCCGGGAATTGAAGTTAAACTGAACAATCTGTAATCCCTGGCTCCTCCTTTTTTCCCTTTTAAAGACAGGAAGTACGTCTGCACTTTTCCAGGCTTCCAAGTACGATCTCTGGGCTCTGTAACATCCCAGAAGCTAGGCGAGGTTACGCCTAGAGCTTTTGTGGTTAAATAACTGGCTGGAGCAATTACCCTAGGATGAAATTCATCTGGCCCAATTGACTTGAACACTATCTGAAGGATCTTCTAATCTAGCCTTTGTTCTAGTTTTGTGATCTCACCCCCCTCTGTCATTGACATTGATTGCAATATTTGTCTGAAGCGATAACAAATGCAAAAAAGGTACGAAACACCCTGGGACTCTAGCCATGAACTGTCCATAGCCTTTCTTCCCCACTAGAGAGCATGTTTTCAGTCGCCTGGGTCTTCCTTTTGCTGCTAAAGTAGTGATGGAAAAACTACTTGTTACTTTAAAGTCTTTTGCTAATTGGATCCCATTTTGCTGCTTGAACTTCGTGATTTTGTTCTCACATACCTAGCCCAGCTTCTGCATGCTTTTTTCCCTGAGGCTGAGATCAAAGAAGAGCTGGTGATTTCTCCAAGTTGATCTGCTGTTACATCTTCTGTGAACGCTCTGGTTTTTGGATAGCCGATGCTCCTTGCTGTTCTCGCCAAGGTGCTTTCTACATCATTAAAACTTCTCACTTGCCCAAGGTCCAAAATGACATGCCTTTAATTACTGAGTAAGTGGCTTTAATGGAATCACCGCTGGTTTATCTTGGTCTAGGAAAGATCAGAAGCCTGACCTTTGTTTCCACCTCTTACCGACCGTTAGGCTCCACCTGGGAACATTCAGTCTCTGCTGGTCAGTTTTTGTTTAACCTCCTGTCCTTACCGTAAGTGATGGGTGTAAATCACAAAATCTTCTAACCCAGATCTGAATTCTACATAGTCCCAAATGCTAGAAATGCTAGCAATGTTTACAGCCAGAAGTATTCTTCAAGTTCATCTCAGCTGCTTGTTAGGAAAACGTCTTTTCTCATTTGGGTACTTTTTTTTGCTGGCTTCCCTCTCAGCTGGCCTGCCGAGCTTGAAGGCAGAACAGACTAGGCTGATGGAGTGGGGAACATGTTTTTGTTTTCGTATGTATGAAAACCTCAAAATTCACTAGTAATGTAATCATGCTAAACTCCTGCCTGCACAGAAGCTCTAGCTTACCTTCCGTCGTCACATATTCTTCTCATCCACCAGTAAAGACACTCAAAAGCTCGCTGCTTGAGGAAGCTGAAGCTGTAACAGCAATGCTGTAAATACAGCAGTCTTATACTGCTATAACGGTGCTCTTTCAAAAGAGCAGCATAAGCAGCCAAAAGGGGAAGGAGTTCAGACAGTCTTTCTGTTGCCCAAGAGGAAGCGAATTTCAGATAGCGCTTCAGTTCCCTTTAGTTATGATTCACCATAAATGAACAGCTAAAGCATTGGTTGATAGTAAGGCCATGCAAGCAGGGACTTCCAGAAGTGGACACTCAAAGGAAAAAGCAGAGAAAGCTGGCCCCTTGCCTAGCTGTGTCGCCTTCCTTCCCATTCTGCTGCTTTTGTTTTTAGGGTTCCTGCACGTTTTGCAGTGTCAGCCAGTTGTCAGAGAGAAGACTGCCTTGCATGGGTTTTAGTTAAGCCTGAGACCCCAGGCACCTCCTAGACCCTAGACTGAGACCGTGTTCACTACTGCTAACTGCTGTTAAACCAAAGCAATGATCTAGATCATAAAGCAAGTAACAGAATACCCTGCTGATAAACTGCGGTATATGGAAACTTACACAATATTTATGGATTGTTGGAGGTTAACACTAGAAGGAGCAAACCATAATGGCTGTGTTGGCCTCCTCCAGCAGAATTGTTATCCAACCTTAGCATGACAATTTTACATGGTAAAAAAATTACCTCTCCTTCTCAGCCTGGGCAAATTGCGCCAATAGCACAGTATCCCCCTGTTCAGCCACTCTTAACGTGCCTTCTGGTCTGAATTTGTTGTGCTTTCAGACACTGGATCTTGTTTTGTCTTGTCTTATTTCTTCCCCATGCCAATATACATAAATCATGTGTGACCCATGTGTAAAGAGACTGATGCACAGAGACACATAATGTATCACATCTAAAAAGCAAGAGAGCATGACAGAGACATTTCTAGTTTTTATACGTAATCATTGGAGACTACTTGTCAAGAAACAAGGAAAAAAACTACCAAGCCTGGAAAGAAGGGAAAGCGGATGGTCGTCAAGTGAAAAAAAGACGGGGGGGCATTAAATCCCCCCAAAAACAGACTAGTTCTCCACTGTCCTGCACATGTTACCACTGTTAACACCAGGTTCAAAATGGGTATAAAATGACATTAAACCAGATAGCGGTGTAGGGTAACGGATGAGATCTCTTCTGTCAGAATACTACAATGGCCTATCTCCCCATCTCTTTTTTACAAATCCACATCACATTGAGCAAACAAATCCTCACTGAACTTGCATTTGCCTGCTCTGCATGAGACCCCGAATGAGTGGAGATGGGTGGGGTGAATGAAGGAGCATCATGCTACCATTTGCGTACCCACACACACATGAATATATGATGACCAACATTAATGAAAGGTCCCTAGCAAACAAAGTTTCTCCCTACCAGTACATCCTATTATCTAAAGCTATGTTTATGTGAGGAATGCATTTACTGTTTCAGATTATATTAGCAAAACTAGCCTGTTTGCTAGCATGGCTCAGCCAGGCAAAGTAAGGGACAACTGTGACATCCCCCCAACCCCACCATGTCTCATTGTACCTTTGGCTACAGTCCTGCTGGCAAAAGCTGTGACAGAAAGACTGGAGGACAGAAATGAGAGTGGGGGATGTGCTAGATGCCAAACACCTGATCCCTCTTCAGAGGGAATCCCTCCACAAAAAAAGGATTGTCTTACAACAGCCTGCAGAAGGACGGGCTGATACCTGAAAGAGATTAAAACAGTAAAGCTGTATTCAGGCTGAGCTGCCATGTGGAAAATCTGGTGCTCTCCATGCAGCAAGGGTCCCTATAGCTGGAGGGGAGGGGAAACTACTAGAAGTAGGAGGAGAGATTAATAAAAACGTATTTGCACATTTAAAGGCTGACCTTATCTTTGGAAATAGCTAACTTTATCCCTCGCAGTAGAAGTGAGCAGTCCATGTGCCTCATCTGCACAGCAAGAGGGGAATTCTTGGCCAGAGGGAGGTATTAAGGTGGGCAGAAGGACCTCCAGGCGAGGGAGGTTAACATAATTATTTACAATAATGGATTGCTTTTTAATAAGAACTATTCCAAAAAACCAGCCTCCTTTAGGGTCCATGGTGGAAAGGATCAAGTGAAACCAACAAGAACCTGTGGAAACTTTCTAGCTAAGGCTGGCAGAGTTTTGCATAGAAAACGTGCTGCTTGCCACCACTGCCCCCTCCCCAGTGCCCGGAGCTGTGCTGGCCAGCAGGACCGCAGTCATGCCACCCCTTTCTGTCCCCACAAGAAGAGAAGCCTCACATCAAAGTGAGTGCTCATCTCATGACTCGCATGAGCAAGAGGATGCGTGGGGCAGGTGCTCACTTCTGTTTTGTGATCCATCATTCATGCGGACTCTCAAAATACAGCTCTGATAAGCCATCTGGCTAATTTTCTGATTAAAGGAAAGAATGCACTGTAAATTACCGCACTCTGCCACTGTCCTTGTTGCCAGCGAGGGATTAAGCCCTACCCTGGTTTCTTCTGCTGAACACAGACCTTCTAAGAAGCTTCCCTATCAGCCTGCAGCCTCTTGCGTTCTCTAGCTCTGCAAGATACCTGCGCTCACTGAGGCATGCTGTGATGGGATCCCTGTTCTCCTGAGGCAGCAAACGCTGGCCACAGTCGGAGGAAAGATATTTGCCAGAGATCCCAAGGAAAGAACTGTGTGAGGTTTTGCTAGGAAGCATTTTGTTTCAATGCATGAATCTTCTTGAATCATATGTTCGCTCTAGTTTTGTAAAGGCTGGTGCAGATCAAATAAAGTAAGCGACACCATTTCCAAGGGAAACATTTCACATTTGCACTCAGGTTTGACCTCTATCGTCCCTGAGGTCCACGTGTCCTGCTTAACTTTTATCTTGCTATTTCTCAGGAGGCTGGATGAGCCGAGAGGAGAAAACGGTAATGGGCTATGGGACCTCTCTCACCTGCAACCTACACTTCTGTCAAGTAACACCCTTCGCTGAGGCTCCAGCTTGCTTTACAAATGTTTAAAGGGTTGATTTACAAAAACTCACAGAAAAACAATTATGCATTTATTTCTAGCAAACATTTTGCAAGGAAGTGATCCTGCCCCCCCCCC
>NW_008824949.1:439656-467979 GCF_000699105.1 Pygoscelis adeliae
CGCCCCCCCCCCCCCCCCCCCGCTTTGATAAAAGAGTTCTCCATCACGGGGGTGGCAGGAGAAAGGGAGTGAAAAAAGATAACTCTGCCCAGCTTGCCTCAATTTAATGAGCTCCTTTAAGTCTTATCATTCACCCTGTGCTTTCCCCTGTTGTGAACTTCTCAGCCTCATCAAAAAGAGCTTCTTTTCTTTTTTTCCTCCCCCCTTTTTTTTTTTTTAAATCGGACTCTGTTTGATCAGCCCTTTCCCCTTTCTTTCCACAATCCCCCACATCACGCTGGAACTGGTACCAGTGGAGCATGTCGGCATGCCCTAGCAACAGAGAGATTAAGGGAACTACCAGCTCCTGAGGACGGGCTGGCTCAGACTTACTAATTAACTGCAGTGAAATAAGTGAATGAGAACGGCCCTTTCTTTGGGGCAGAGGAGGCACTAGAGGTGGATGAAGGAGTTCAGCTAATAGAAGGTTTCCCTCCCCCAAAACATGTGTCAACATTCAGACCAATCCTTTCTTAATAAGACTTTGTGTACGTACGGGGTTTGTATGGATGGGAAAAGGCTGACAGCAGTCAAGCCTGAGGCAGAAAAACACGGGTGGGACCGAAGTCAAACCACGGCTGCCCCTGCCTCACGTCCTGCTCTCTCACAAGGCTGGGGCCTGTGCATCAGATGCTGGTTGCTCCAGAGAGGCAGGTCCACACGCGGCCTTGCGGGATGCACGTGCCCCCGGCTATACCCCTCAGGCACCAGCCAGCGTGCCGCACTGCTGTCCCCGGGTGCAATGGGGCTTGTGGGAGGGTGGCAGCAGCAGGCTCAAAGCTGTGACCCTCAGGAGCACGCAAGGCAGGGCTGTGAGAGAGCAAAGGGCGGCTCAGCAAGGGAGGTCGGACAGGTCTGCAAATCTGCTGCAAAGGCAGGGCTCCCGTACGGGGAGAGGCGCTGGACCCTCCAAGGGGTTTGTAATGAAACACAAGCAGTCCTCCTGTCCCCTTCAAACCTTGGCATCCCCCTGGAGTCCACCTTTACCAACCATAACCAGGAACGACAGGCTACAGGTTCCTTTCACACCAAATCCCAGTCAGAGCCTGTCCATTTTCAGTCAGCCGTAGCCTCTGCTGGTAAATCTTTTCTGAATTATGAAATACTTGTGACATCTCTCTCTTTTTTTTTTTTTAAACCGTTACTTTTTGTTCTTGCTGCTTACGGGCGTTTTGCCCTGGGCTGGGCGTGGAAGTGAAACTGCTGAAATTCCCGCGAGCAGGGCAGGGTGGCTGGTGTTCCTGGCCCCAGTAGGAAGCACCAGACACGATGACGGGCAGCAACTTCTTGTAATTCTCCAGCCTGTTTCGCTAATCCATAAAGGCTTAGCCAAACTGGATAAGTTTTTAAAAATCTTTGCAGCTTGCTGGTTTATCCAAACTGAATGGGCATCTCCTCGCATGCACTCCAGTAAGGCGGCTGGGATGGGGCTCCGCTCATGCCCCGCTGCTACCAGGCAGGCAGAAAAGGGGAAGCTTGGCCACCGGGGATGCCCCGCTGCGGCATGGCTGCTGAGTCGGCCTCCAGCGCTGGCCTGTTCCCCATTTCGCTCAGCAAATCCTGTACGCCCGCCCGCAGAGAGCACCTCCCCAGAAACCAGCAAAACCTCCCCGGGGGAGGCGAATCTGGAGCCCGGGAACTTTATTTCCCGGTCAAACACAAGAAATGCCAGCCCACCGTTGAGGACCTCCGTCCCGAACTTCATTTCCCGGTCAAACACAAGAAATGCCAGCCCACCCTTGAGGACCTCCGTCCCACACCGATGCCTGCCAAGCCCCGTGGGGCTGGAGGCACCCGCACGGTTGTCCCCCCCCGGCACGTGGTGCCTGAAGCAGGCGGCGTGACCGCAGCGGTGGGTGACTCGTGGGAGGACAGGTCAGGCGGGAGGGTTCGTGGTCCCTGCCACTCCCCTGGGACGTGCCGCGTCCCGTGTCGAGCACCAGGAGACGCAATGCAGGGTACAGCGTGTTACTGGCCTGGGGAAGGGTTAGATGACTAATTAGCTCTTTTCCACCTCTGCTGTTAGTGATACACGAGCCTCCCCAAATACATGGTAGTCGCTGAAAACATTTCTGAAATAAAATGCCACTGAAAAGGGAACTGTAAAATCCTGCACCTCACTCTGAAAGTGTGGGTTTTTTCTCTGAGAAAAGGCTGTGGAAAAATGGTACTATCTTACAAAACAGAACTGTGCCTTTACATATTTAGCTCTGGATCTGCTGGTATTAGAGACAAAGTCAGATTTTATTACTTTTTATTTCTTCTAGCCCTGCAGCTCCAACACAGACAAGCCATGTAATGAACTGCAGAATCTTTTCTTTCTTGAGCACCAGAAGTGATTTTTATTTTTACTGTATAATGGTTCCCCCCTAACTTTGCTAACACACCGTGAGCCTTATATAGCATTCTGTAGCTTTATAAAACTTGCAAATTTTTTTATTCAGGTGTACTGATTTCCAGAGTTAATCTCTATCGACTTTAATTAAATTTGTGTGGCCTGCTGTTGATTTCATCCTCTTAAATTGTGCAGGATCTTGCCATATGTGTTTGTACATAATTGTTTTTCAGTGCAGACCTGTGCTTGAAACCTGCTACTGCCTGCAATGTTCTGGTGCCTAGGAAGGGAGGAAGCGCTCCAGAGCTGCAGGTCCCCAGTGGAAACACAAAAGGGTTAACTGGCTGCTGCCTGCAGAGACTATTTCATGGGACTCTTCAGATCTCAAATACTGAGAAGGGACATCATGAAACAATAATCCTTTAGAGAACATGCTAAATAATTCAAGGCTAGTTAAAAAAAAACAAAAACAAAAACAAAAAAAAAACTTTAAAATATTTTGTTGTAACAGTTTGGCCTTTCTTAATATAGCTTGGAGGAGCAGACTATCTGGCTGCTTTCCGAAAGTCCTTGTTATGGTATTTAATGAACCCTAGGGATCATTACACTATAAATATGCATCATGTTTATATAGATGCATTAGGCAACCTATTACAATGCTAGGGGTTAAAAGTCATTTCCATGGATTCCCAACCAAGATAGATAAACTCATCCACACGCCCGAGGTGAATAGTATTCAAACCCGTGTTTGTATAAAGAAGGCAGTCAGGCTTTCCAGCACCTGGAAAATGGGCAGACTTATCTGTTAGTTCTCTCCCACGTTCGGCTTTTATATGTAAATTTGCCTGCGGGAGCAGTAATCGATACTCAATGTCCTCTCTGTCTCAGGGCTAGTCGCTGCAGGCCAGCATCTCCTCCACTTGCAGGCAGCAGCAGCCCTGCAGCTGGAGGGGAAGCCCAGCCCAGAGCTCCCTCTCCTCGGCGGGGGGGGGACTAGGCTGGGAGCAGCAGCCATCTCATCGTGTGTCTCTTGAGGGAACTCTTCAGGCTGGTTTCCCTCAAACCACCGGGACCTGCCAGCCGGAGCTGGGCAAAAGTGGTAAACTCCTTCCAGACGGCATATGCATAGATGGCTAAGACCCATTTTAAGCTGCTGCTTGGCTTAACTAAACTAATAGCCAGGTAATGGAATATTCTAATAGTACCTGAATTAAGCAGGATATTTTTAACACATATATGCGTGTATAAACACACACACCCACCCACGGAAATGTAGCTGGGGTGACTCTGTTAAGTTTTCTGAGAAAAGTACTGTGGGTTGAGACCAAATGCGGAAAACATTACCCAGAGTGTTGGAGAAAGAAGGAACAAAAAAACCCCTACGCCTCACGTGTAGTAAAAGTGGCTGCTATGTCTGTTGCAGGCACACAAACAGGAACAGTTTCCCTGGTCATGCCTCAGAGAGACCGCTGGAGAGAAACACAGCTCCTCACAAGACTGAAAAAACCCCACAGTGGGATTTCAGACAAGAACCCAAGAATCCTGTATCAACCTGCTGCAACGGACGGGGGGCAAAAGCTAACTGCTGACGGCCAGCACACCAGGGCAACAAACAACCCTGCGGAGAGAAAGTCGGGTTTTAACCATTGCAAGCGCTCAGGCCACCTCGTTTAAAAGCTGTACCGTGCAGTATAATAGCTACAAACTTCAGACTGCTTTTCCTCCCTGACAGAACGTGTTGTTTCTTGCTTCCACCTTCTTGTATTTCCGCATAGCCCACAGGCAAACCGGAGTGCCTTTGGTTCGGAAAGCAGAGCATTCCTTCCCAGCATCAAAGGGGCACGGAGAGCGTGTGGCGATTGCTTCACACACACACCGAGGTGCATTTCTTGCTAGCGGCTTCCAGAGCTGCCTGTGCGGCTACTTGCCCCTGCCTGCTCTGCTCATCAGCACACAGAGGTGTGTACGGCCGTTAAACTAACATTACATCACCTGGGATGCTGGAAGTCAGCTGCCCCGTTCCTCACATGGGGGATGTGAGGCTCAGCCAAGCTCCTTGGGCGTTACTTTTCTTTCTTCCTCATTTCATGGGTTGTGGAGGTTTTTTTTCTCTTTCAATATTTGCTTCCAAGAAGGGATTAGGTGTGATGGGTGTGGGGTGAATTGCACCGGCAATGCTGTGTGAAGGAAAGGGATCCATCTGTAGGAAAGACATGGCTTGTTTATTAGCAGTTTGCATGACTCCAGAAATCCCAAAGCAATATGCTGGACACCAGCAGCACAATGACTGCGCAGAATTACCCTCTGCATAATGGCAGAGCAGACCCAGCTTCAGGCATTAACGTAGCTCCAAGGACAACACTTCATTTCACATCTCTGATGGAAAGTTTTTGTAAAAAGTCAAGTACCCACATGGGATTATTATAATAATAATAATCTCTTGCACTTCAGTATAAAAAATAGGGTGTGAAATGAAGCGGCTGATCAGTGGTCACAACTATTACCACATTGAGTCCTCAGCTGCTTTATTCCATTCAACAAACTAAAGCATTTTGGTGCAGGCCCTACAACACCAGGAACGTAGTGCTTCGTCTTGCTTTTACCCACAGGAAATGTGGAATGTCAACAAAACCAGCATTTTTCTGTCAAAGACCTGTGGAAACTTCTTGCCTGGGTGGAGAGAGGTGCTAAAGGAAACCCGGCCAGCCCCTGGCCCCGAGCTGTGCCTGGAGCAGAGCGCAGCTCGCCCTGGGCGAGCTGGGGAGCTCTGCAGGGCTCACGGAAGGAAATAGCTGCAAAAGCTCCTTTTTATCACTGAACTCAGCAGCTGCACCTCCAAGTACACAGCTCTGACCTATTTCACCAGCCACACGCACCAGTTCTACACCGGCGTCAGCCCAGTGACGTCAGTGGGATTACTCCATCCCTACATTAGATAAAACTCAGGCCCAAAGAAGATTCACTGAGGAGGAAGATGCTCTTTTGACATATTTACTAGCTCAGCCACCCTTGCAGGAGCCCAAACTCAGTTTTTGCTTCACGTTTGTTCATTTTATACGTCAAACTATTTGTCTTCTGTGATCTCTCAGCACCAAGCCAGGATACTGCCTCTCAGCATGTTTACTGCCTCTCCTACTAAGAGATCCCAGTCAACAAGTGACTGAGTTGCAATGACCAATGTACCTAAGTGACACAAACACCAGTGCAAGTGCACAGGATTAAGGGCTGCCGGAATGAGAAGAGGGTGCCGGAGAGGCCAGGGAGCCCTGCCGGGAGCAGGGTCAGTGGCTTGGCTGCAGCCATCACACTTTGTCTCTTGCTGGTCAGTCTCCACAGGGCAATGACAAGACCTGGCAGGGGTGACCCTCTGGGGTCCAGAGGTGAAGCAGGATATAGGTCCCAGGAGGCAGAGCAGGGGGAACACATGCAAAGCCTTTCTTGTTGATGCTGTGTTGTATGGTCTTTCCTGCTTTCGCCTCCTAATTGAGCTATTTTCTTTGTTTTCTCTGTTTTTTTTTCTTTCATCTGTTTTTCCTGCTTGTTAATCTCATGCCCTAACCTTTTCCTTCTGCTCTGGATGTTCTCTTTCCTTCCGACCCTCTAGATCATTTTCAGCTCCTTTACTCCCCTGCATCTCTCCCTGTGCTTCCTGCCACTACCAAGGTCACACGTGTCCTTTTCCTTCTAAGTTCACTCTATTGCCCTGTCTTCCATTTTCACTTCTTCAGAATTTCCTTCCATACTCTTCCTCCATTCAAGTCTCCCATTTGTCAGTGGGCATGAAGATCTTCAGCCAACCTTTTAGCTACCAGTTTAGGGGATGCTGGAGGCCAGGCCGGCAGAGCCTCTGGAGCACGTTAAATGAAGCAGAAGGTGAGATTGGAAAGATGGCCAGAAGCAGAGTGAGCGTGTGGTGTCAGATCAGGGAGATAAAACCTTTTGTTTTAACTGATACTGCTGCCAACAGCAATCCAGTCTACTGCTGCCAGCAGATAGGTGTGCCACCAGGCCTCAGCAGGCAAGCCAAGGGTTTTTCATACCTCCTGCAGTGAGGGTCTGGATAGGCTGTATAGGCAGTTCAAACCTAAAGCCATCATTGCTGTTGACTACCCCTTACATAAAGCTATGCTCCGAGCTCAGTAAGACTGCAAAACCAAGCTCCTATATTTAGAAAAAGCCAGGCTTACGTTGCTGGTGAAACCTTAACTCAGTCCCTGCCATGCAAACGTTACAGCGCTTTCTTGCCCAAGACCCCGCAGGAAGCCTGTTGCAGAGCAGTGCCCCGAGACGCAGGACAACACTGTGGGGGCTGCCCTTACCTCCCATCCTGCGCTTCAAATGAGGCGGGCGTCTTGCAGAGCAAGTAGTATGTGATCACGTAATTACAGACTGTGCCATAATGCATGCTCACAAAAGAGCTGAATTAAGGCTGAACAGGCAGTTACAAGCACCATTACATCATTAGGCTAATCTCTCCTTGGCTGGCCATGAAGGACCTCATCCTGTTCCCACTGAAGCCAAAAGACCATACCTCTACCGACTTGGGTGGAAGCTGGCTTGGGCTCGCCCCAAGGCTCATTCATTGCTGTTAGCTGCTAGTTGAGGCTGTACCCTTGAATGCATTAAACTTTTCATGCATAACTCATATACCACACCTAACACTTACACTTTCATTCAGATAGAGACTTCAGCCCGGGTGCTGTGGGTGGTGGAGTGTGAGGGGAACTTGCTCTGCCGCCACGCTCGTCCTACCTGTTCAGCCTGTTGACTTGTTAATTGCCCTCAGCCACTGCTCGGGGCTGAGCAGGAGGTGGAGAAGGACTGCTCCTGCCCTGCACAGCCCGCAGCCATAGCACTCCCGGCCACAGTGAGCTGATTAAGTCTGTTTTCCCACCCTGGTGCATACATGAGAGTGGGGCAGGGGCGGCTGGGCAGTTGGGGTCAGGATGAGGTGGCAGGTATACCCTTCCCTGCACCCACCAAGCCTTGCCTCCCCAGTACAGCCAGCAGCCGGGGGATGGCAGAGGCAGGGGTTGAACAGAGACATGCACCACCTCAGCATCATGTCGCAAGGCCGGTGCCATGCTCCTTTGGGCTAAACGGCTGCTGCGCTGTGGGTTGTTTCCCAGAGCAGATCTCCTTACCTTTACCACTTCCCCAACCTATCCGGCTTTTCTTGCAGGACACTTGCCTAAATACATGCATATTTTTCCACTTCTGCATCCTTCATTTTAACCCCAAAGTGTAATTTTTGAAAAGGGGCCAAATGTCTCAGATCTACAGAGGACCATCCAGTGGGGGATAACATAGAGGCGAGCAACCTTCACATGTGAATGCGTCTTAACCTCAACCCTCTTGTTTGTTTCTTCCAAATATTGCACACAGTCATTGGAATTTTCCTTCACGACAACCTCACAGGTGGCCTTTTTATCACCTCAGGAAACCTCTTACCATTTCTGACATCTCTGCCCCGTGGCTTCCCGTGTTGCTGATTTCAGAGTTGCACACATCAAAGTGATGAAGACACACCTCACTTTGGGGACAGAGCAGCATTATCACTCCCAAAAAAATCATGTGCAAACTGCCCAGTTCAGCCACTGCCCTTGAGAAATGAATTATTCCTCAATCTGGCAGACTGAGGATGCTTTTCCTGTTATTTCATCTTTTGTTTAATTTAAACTGATCTGGTTTAACTCTTTTCTTGTATCATATGAAAGAACTCCATCGTCGTCTTCTGTTTATCCATGAAGGAATGGATGAGGTCATTTTATATTACTCTTCATACCGACATTTTGAAAGATGAATGCAAGTGTTTGTGGATCTGCAAACATGCAAAAGACAGGGGAAGAGAGACAAATAAAAAACAAATACAAGAAACTGAAAGGAAAAGGAGTGGAAAGGGCAAAAGAGAAACTCAAAAATAGACAAAGCATATGTAGACACGTGTGCAAGTTCATGTACACCGGCATACTCAGGCATGCTCTCACCATCACCCGCGAAGCCTGATATTAAGGCAGTTGTTCAGCTGTTTCTAATACATAGCATAGAAAAACTCTAGCTGGAGAAACATTTTGTTTTAACAGTGAGTCATCCATGAGAAAAATGTGGGTGTAGCTTTCAGGGAAGGGGCTGGGGGAGGTTTTATGAACCCTAGTTTTGCAAACCCCCATATAGGAAGATGCATTAAGTTGATCAAGACACAAAGCGTGTCCCTCCCTCCCTCCCAGACATGATGGAGGGTAATCAGCTCCCATTGAGAGCCTGATTGCACCACTTGCCCTGTGCTGGATCTGTCCCGCCCTCCAGGGACCCCCGGAGAGGGGCAGTGGGAAAGCTCTGGGCTGGCCTCAGCAGGGTAGCCCCAGGCACAGCCACCGCCACCGCTAGTACCAGCCTTGGGCAATGCCTTATGCGAGCACCAACGTGTACCTGGCCTCACCTTGGACGCCACTGATCACCTGGGATGTTTTCCGACACTTCCCTGACCAAGTTTTTATACAGATCTGACACATCAGTGCTTATGCTCATGTTTTACCTAAGCATCAGCTGGTCTTGAAGGCCAGACTTCTCCTGTTGGATAGATGACACTAAATCTGGAGTAATTCAGATTTACTTTGGTGTCAATGAGACCCGGTCAATGAGACGAGGCCCCCAGGCCTGAGGGTTTCCTTCCAGCCCCTTCATCAGCCCAAGTACCAAACACATACCAGGAGAGCCATTATCCCAGCACATCTGTAGGCAGAGGCTGGGAACTGTAAACACCTTGTCAGGTTGTGAAATGCCCACTGATTCTCTCAGAGTGTAAGCACCATGGTGGCTATCGCTTGGGAGTGACAGCCTGAAGATCAGGCTTTCTCCCTTGGCTATCCTGTAGCCTTTCTATGGGAGTTTAAATTCAGATGTCCCGGTTTTCTCGCCAATTAACCGAAGTGACTAATACAGACCAGTCTTCCCGGGAAGAGCTCAACACTATTCATGGGTGCTGCACAGAGCACTCTCGACGGTTAACATTGTTCTGGTGGGCAAACCCTTATTGTTAATTATTCCTTGGTGTGATTCAAGGGGGCACAGCCAAGAACAGCAGCAAAGTGAGCAGCAGACCACTTACCAGGACATAAAGCATAATGGTAAAATCTATGAGTGTCAAATTGCCTTCTGGGGAAAAGGTAAGGGATATGTTCCTTGGGCTAATTAAAAAAGGACTGACTGATAGGCACCACCAACAATATTTTGTAGGCAACAATGCTTTTTAGCTTAAGATGGACTATCTGGCTTAATGAAGGAGAGGCTGACTCCTGTAACTCTGTTATACCCGTGTGACTGTAGAGAAATGCTTTTTGCTCTAATTACATTATTCCTCATATACACCAGGGTTAGTGAGACAGAATTTGTCTCTGGGTCTTTTCCGTCTGTTAAGTTCCATGGTTTGTGATTCACATTAGAAAAACAAGGGTGGTTGAAAAAAGAAGTTGTTTTCAGCTGTGTGGTGATGAAATACAGTAACTGAAAATGCTGTGGGTTTTGAGGTTGGATTTTGTGATTAAAATATTGTTAGGTTCAGGATAGGATTGGTTGGTAAAATGAGTTACAGTAAGACATTGTGCTTTCACCTCTAGAAAGCTGAGTTCAAGCCCTGTTTAAGATCACAAAACCAGTAAGTAGTTCAGGATGATTAACAGTTTCTGAACGGGCATGAGGCAGGACAGGAACACCCTGGGGCTGGGAAGGTCGGGTTTGATTCCCACCACCCGCACCGCTGCTTTGGGGCCCCAGCCTCAAGCAGAGGAGGGCACTGCAGACGAAGGAGACCTCTCCTGGTGTGGAGACAAGGGAGGCAAAGACCAGCGTTACAGGAGATGCTGAGGGTCTGGATGAGGGCTGTGCAGCCATGTGGACATGGCAGGTGCCACATGAAGCACATGCTCTGCACAGGCCACCCATGCCAGCAGTAGAGGCTTGATCCTGTTTTGTCCTGGCCACCTCGGTCAGTCTATGACAAGCAGGCATGGCCCTGCTGCTTCTGAAAAACGGTGCAACTTCAGAGGCTCTTGGGCATTTCTTCCTACCTGAGGTATTCAGTTCAATCCTTAAAGCAATGACGTTTCTCAAGACCATTTTGCAATTTGTTTACATTAAGCATCACAAGCTGCTGATTCAAACAGCCAAGTTGCAGCAGAAACACTGCCAGGAACCCTCTCGAGTTCATTTTCCCCACACGCTTTCAGTTTTAGCCTATCTTAACAATTCTCTCATCAAATATGCAGCTTACACACATGCAGGCCAGACAGCTGGAATCGGATTCAGTGCCTTCCAAACTGCTAAAAGCAAAGCAGTGCAGCAAGCAGATTTGCACCTCTGCTGTCGAGCTGCCAAGGCCAACCCACTAGCCAAGTACCACTTGCACTTGAAATAAAGCATAGACAGGGTGTAAGTGGTGCATCGCCTCTGGTCTGGTGCTCTGCAGTTACTCTAAGTGCAGTTAGTCTAAGTGCAGTTAATGCGGTTACTGTTAGCAGAGGATTACAGATCTACCCACGAGTTAATAGCTGTGTTCAGATCTTCTTATCTGGTTATCTGGGAATAAAACTGAGCTTTTTTCATAACATACTATTGGGTATTTTCTGTTACTTCTGGGATTTTGTGAAGTACTGTCGCAGGGTTTTTTTCTTTGTTGGTTTTTTTCTTCCATAATTTCAATGATCCCTAGAACGAAACAAGAATTTGATCCAATTTGAACTTGAGTACCCTTTTGTACTAAAATGTTTTCTTTTAGCACTCAAAGATATTCCCTCAGTTTCTAAAGTTTATCTGTTTTATTTACACAGGGAGTTACAAATCTATTCAAAACCACAACATGCTTCCAAAGTACTTTAGGGAGCTGGGTATTATTTGATCCATTTTTTGGACTGGTCCCCACCACTGTGTAGAGCGAAGCCCGGCTCTAGCCCTGTCCCCCTTACAGTAACCACCAGCCCACAGCACCATTCATAGGAACTTCCCTCAGCTTGGCTTAGCTAGTCAGTGGTGCAGAGGAACTCTATTTATTTACTTTTTCTTGAGTAAAGAAAAGCCTCTCCAGGCCTCTAGATAACGCAAAACACAATTAACAAATCCTTTCAATTTCTGCAGTAAGAAAATATTGCATTCAGTAGGACACCCGTCAGGTGGCACTGCCAGAAATCCCTTTCAGTGCTTCCCTCCCCCACAAAACTTCAGTCTCTCCAAAATTTGGTTTTAGGAGTAGCCCTGGAAAACCAGCAAATTCAGACCAGTCCTGGCAGAGGCAGGGGTTTCCAGCATCCCACTGTGTCCCGGTGCCCCTACAGAGCCTTCTCTTTTCTAGCAAGGGGGTTCCAGTGGAGAAACTCCTGCTGCGAGCTACTGTGACAGTATGGAGAGGGAGAGTCAGACGCTCATTAAAGCCAATTGTGGGCCATTCAGTTTTTTTATAGGAAGCAACCAACACCCAAAACTGCACCCAAAAACCCGTGAGCCATCAGAATACATCCTGGAGGGACATGGGCATCATGTGCTCCCAAGGAGATGACCCCTTGAACAAATGCACCACTGTGTTTCTGCAGTAGCTGCCATCTCTGAGAGGGTTTAAGATGTGACCTCAGGAAGGAGCATTGCAGCCAGTCCAAATCTGCCAGCTCGAGAAATGTGGATAACGCCCTGTTGAAGGGCAGTGTTGCAAAACTGTGGCATCACATGGTCCTTTCCACCAGAAAGGTTCCCAGAGCATCATTCGCTAGACTTTTGCATCACTTTTCCTTGCACTCTCCCAGGTTAAGTCACTGTTTTCCCAGCACTCTCCATGGGATAATGTTGCACAACTCCAGGGAGGCTTAAAGCATTCTTGGGAAGCACCCGGGCTTGGCCACTGGTGGATGAGGATTCCCAGATTAGACGGCCTGTTGGTCTAATCCAGTACATCCTTGGCTCTGTCTGGGGCAGAAGCCCCGCTTTCCTCCCAAATGTCGGCTTAAAATGGAAAAGAAAGGCAGAGCGTGCCTGACTGCTGAGGCAGCACAGCCCGCTCACCCTGCCGAAAGGTACAGCGTCCCCAGCAGTGCCACAATGCCTCCCCACCCCAGCAGCCGAAGCCCCTGCTGCAGCAGAGAAACAAAGTAAGCGGTGAGAGGAAGCGTGGTTACAGACACCCAGGACGCCCCGTTCCCAATGGCCTGGCTGGCGTTGAGGGAAGGATGGCGAGAGCAGCCTGTGGGAAGGGGGCATGCTGCGGCAGGCGGGCATCCTGCACCCCGCTGCCAGGCCCCACCTGGCACTGATGCAATGAGCAGCGTCCCTGACAGACACAACCAGCTCCTCCAGGCCATCCTCCCGCCTGCTGATGGGGGACTGACGGCTGGGCCTGGCTCAGCATGCCCCTCTCCCTTCCCACCTCTGCTTGGTATGTCCCGGGGGCTGCCACCACCTCCAGTCATCTGTGACACCTCTGCCAGGTGACCTGGGCCTGCAAAGGCGCTTCTTTGTGCCCCGGGGCATGGAGCGGCACAGCTCCCAAAACCCCGACACAGGCAGGGAGAAGTGGGGCGATAACTGAGGTGTCACCAGTCCCTCCCATTACAGACAGGCGTAGGCACGGCACCAGCATGGTGACACTTCTCCCAGTGCCTGCAGCTAAAATGATCTCCAGCGTGCAGGTCAGGAATGCATTTCCCACAAGGGAAAACTAGCAAGGGCCGTGACATTTCCCCCCCCCCCTTTTAAAAGCGGGAGTGAGGACCAGACCAAGATGAGGTGGGTATATCTGCGCTGAGGGCTCCCAGTAACCTGTTTATCACTTTGCTGCCAGACACAAGGTACAATTCCTATTACAGCTCTCATTTCTATGCCCCTTTGTTTAATTTAAGTGCATCAGTGCAACCTCACATCACAGGCATGTGAGCTGAAAACCTCTAATTGGTGCTGAGTCACAGACAGCAGCTCATCAGTAACTCAGCACTTTGCATCCTGGCACCACTGGATCCTGTCACAGCACAAAAGCCAGGACAAACTCCAGCACTGAAGCATTACATGCAGTCGTTGGAGCCACGTCCACCCATTGCACTGTGACTCCGAGTGACATGGAAATTTTGCAGGAAACGTCCTGGCGAGCACCTCGGAGGGGAGGGCGATTCCTGGTGTGCGTGGATAGCATGGGCAGGGAAGGACACAGAGGGAGGGAAGGAGGCAGGTGCTGCGGGTGGCCGTGACTCACCTGCACGGATCCCACACAGCTACCGGGCCACCTGCGTCAGGAGGGCTGCGCTACGGCCGCATGTATTGTCTCCTGGGTGCAGGGCTAACAAAAGCAGAAAAGCTCCTTTCAAGGGAAAGGGCCGGAGTTCAGGCAGGACTCACTCTTCTTTCTTCCAGTACGCAACCGGTGCGAAGAAAAAATTCCTTTAAACTTTTAAAACTCACACTTTTTAATTTTTTTTTTCTTTCACTTGAAAATACCTCAAGGGAAATTCTGAATACCTCCCTGTTCGGGTTCATTGGTATTTGTATCTGAGCTGCAGTAGCAGAGCTGTGTGAATAATTGATTAATGTTCCAGGCAGATCTCAAATAAAAAGAACTGAGTTTCCTCATCGAATGGAACCTGCTTTTTCCCCCAAATAGTAATTCTCTATTCAGGAAAGCACCTAGTGCTTAATCTGTTAATTTCTTTCTCCTTTCTTTTTTTTTTTTCTCCCAAGAGGGTTGTTTCATTTAGAAATTACTGAAATGTAACCAAACTCAATTTCAAAAAAATCATTCTAAAATGAAAACCAGCATTTAGATACTGCTGCACCTAAGCATGGCAATGGTTTTGAGCATTTTCTGCTAAAGCTATTTGCAAATACGATACATTTTTGCTGGCCCGAAGCAGCACAGAATCAATTATCTATGCAAAATAATGTGCCCAGCGCTACTTGAGGTTGTTCTCTTAGTACAACATTATTCAGGTAACACTCATGAAAAACACCACATTGGTGTCCGTGGAAGCCCAAGAGCTTTGTTTGATCAATGCTTCACAGTGCTGACTTTCCTCCTCTGTTGTCAATGCAGCTCCTTCGGATGGTCTGGCGAGGCAGCCAGGGTGAAGGGGAATTCAGTTTCCATGACTCATCCATTCCCAGGCTGCTGGGGAGACAGCCAGCAAGTGGTCAATCGGTGGCAATTGTCATGGGGAGTTGGTGATGTGGATGCTCAGACCATCAGCATATTTCACAAGAGCCATTCAAAGGCCCTTCCTCTTCAGGAAAGCAGGACCAGAAGCTGTCTCTAAACCTGAAAAACTTCACCTGTGTTTCTTACCAAACCCCTATCTCAACCACCTTCCACTGTGTTGTTTATTTAAAAGTTTTTTTTAAATAATACTTTTAGCAATAATGGGAGTAAATCAACCAAACCACTAACTGAATAATATAGCAGGGCCAGGTGTCAGGGATGTATACCTCAGGCAGAGAAAAAACAAGTGTGCTTCAGAGGAGGAATATTTTAGATAGTATTGTAGGAGAAGACATTTTAAAATTATTCCGTCTTCTAATCAAGCCTTTCTGTAAGCCTTCCCCCTATGGCACATCGCATTCTCAGTGCTCCTTAAAGTTCATAAAGACCAAGAAATATGTTCAACAAAACAGTGAATAACAGTTTGCCTCAAAAAACACTTTAAGCTCCCTACACTTGTTCTGGGAGGCTTCCCACAGTCCCATGACACAGCTGGATTTATCTAACGCTCTATCTGAAGGGGCAGGTCTTGTTTCCACCAGACCTCTTTTCCAGCTCTTTCCTTGAGCCAGGCCTTCACTGAGTCAGTAAAAAAATTTCTTTTTTTTTTCTTTTGTTGGGTAGTTTTCGATCCTTTGGCAGCAGAAAAGATTTATAGCAGTTTAAAGGGCCATATATTCAGAGCATCTCTTCCTTGAAGTTCCAGCTTTGCTTTTAGCCGGGGCTAGGAGACGTCTTTGATAAGCTTCAGCTAACTTATGTGTTACACTTGTATTCAGGAGCATGAAAAAAGCAGACATATGTCAGGTAATTCCCACGCACGTATCCTCAGCACGCTGCATACTGTGACAACAACAAAACCTTTACACATTGCTGAAGTAGCTCACACTCGTAATCTGGCTGGTTAGTCATACTGTCCCCACCGCTGCTGGAGATAGGCAGGCGTGATGGGAGGGTAAGAAACCAGCAGTTTCTGAGTGCAGCAAGAGCACGGTGAGGATGTGATTACTGTCCTGGAAGGCGGAGGCCTCTTTTGCAAGCCAGCTCCCATCGGGCTCCCAGGCGGTGGCCTGCCTGCAGCTCTTCAGACCAGCACTAGTCCTGCCTCCTGCGCTGCCTGTCCTAACTGTCTGTGGCGGGGGAGAGGATATCAAACAAGTGTCCACCAGATACATCAGCCTGAACCAGTCTTTTCAGCTATTCTTTCAGGGGATTCACTTTGTTCTGGCAGATACACAGAGAGTACCAGGGGTACAGTGTAGGTCCTGGTGGCCAGATTCCATGTGCCACCTCGCTTTCTCATGCAGGGAGAGGGGATGTGGCATCAGCAGAGCTTGGCCTTCGTGGTAGCTCCCGACTCCCGCCACCCCTCCACAGCCCACCCTCTCCAGTTCCCCAAATCCATGCAACACGTGCAGACATCTCAAAACACTCCAGAGCACAGTGCGGAGTGGGGAAGGCGGGGAAGGCATGCTCCTCCCACCTGGGGTCACAGCACGGCAGCATGGCCCACCATGCCATGCATCGCCCCGGGGAGGTGGGTGCTGGGTCTGAATGGGGGCTGTAAAAGGACACTTAGCATCCATGTGCTGGATGGCCCTCCTCTTGTTGCTATGCATGTATTCAGCATTTAAATCCGTCTTCATTTCCCTCTGAGAGCTTGCATAGCAATTAAAAAAAACCCCAAACACTAAAAGGAAGGGGGTTTAAGAACAATTTTGTAGTACAGCAAACTCCAAGCAGGAGTGGGCTCACTTGTGCTAGGTGCTGTACAAAAATACAAAAGGCAGCTCCCAAATTAATATGGCCCCATATGATCATCTTTTGTCCAAGACATAAAGCGGCAGCTCCGAAAGGCTGGTAATCTTTTTCCATGGTGCTATCCAGGTCTGAAATAAGTGGGGTGTGGTAAATCTATGCTGACGTAAATGAGAGAAGGTGTTTTGAAGAACCCAGCACAGAGAGAGCAAATTAAAACCAGAGCAGTCTGGTGAGTATTACACAAGAAAAGCCTACTCTATTTTCTGTTTCTTATTTTTGTGACTGCAGACATTCCCCTCATCTTAAATGAGAGAAAGGAGGCCAGGAGGCCAGAGCCAGCATGCTTTGCCACCGTGAACCAGCAGTAACCAAACAAGGAGACTGGCAAGGTGACTGTGAACCAGCCATCCCGAAGCTTAGGAACTGGAGATTCAGAGCTCCAGCTGAATCAACAGCTGGCCCCTGTCTCTGATACGGGATGAACCCAAACCTCACAGCCACATACAACTGTATCTGGGTCAACTGGGAATGGGACTCCGTACCAAATCACCAGTGGCACCGTTTCTCTCCTCCGGGCAGTGTCAGAGTTTTGGTTTGGGCTTTTTTTTTTTCCCCCTCTCAAAGCTGCAGAAAGCTGTGGAGCAGACTTTTTCCACTTGCTGAGGACAAAAACCTCCTCTGCTTGGGGCGTTCATTTGCTAAATAGCATGATAGCCTGTGGGAAACATTCTGAAAAAGTTGTTTGGGCTTGATTTTTATATTCCTCTTCCTCTAGCAAAGTGCCTGCAAGTTCAGTACAAACAGATCAACACAGTCAAGCACAGCTTGTAGCCTAGCCACATACTTCAGCCTTTGCTCTGAAGTATTGAGGTTTTGGATGATGTCAGTCTGGTCTCCTGAGGGCTGCTGGTGTCATCAGATAGTGAGGTCGATAAGGCACATGTTATGATGAGGCATGCTGTTGGGCTTAACCATAGTATCATGCATGAAGTAGCCAAACAAGCGGTGCATTTCCTGGTACAAGTGCCTTGATGAGGCTCTCGCTGTTTCATAGGTATTTCCACCACACTGTCCTCTATGTTCAGCATGCAACAGATTGCTGACAACCTGAAAGACCAAACAGCACCAGGGTTCAAAAATCCAGTTCCTCTATCAAAAACATGTTTGTTTGGGACTTTTTGTTTCTTTTCCTGATCTCAATTTCACCTCTTTTTTTTTTTTTTTTTTTAGTATTTTATTTAACCTTTTACAAAGCAGGTAAAAGCAGGACCCAAAACAGACGTTCAGAGCTGGACAAAGTACAGTCAGTTTCTGGAGCAGGTTTTTTCCTGATCCCTCATCTAGTATGCCCCCACTGCATTTGGGAAGCACCTGAAATCTAGCACAGCCTGCGAGCTAGGAGCCCTTGGCTGGATTTGAAGGCTCCAGCCCCCACCAGCACTTGTTTCCACGCTGCTCAGATGCTCAGTCCTGAATTGCGGTTTCTTCCTCTCTTCCTGGTTTACTTTATATTTAATATTATGATTTGTTTTACTAGCAGACCAAATGATAACATTTCAGGACCAGTTCTGTGTGTCAGAGAGCACTGAAAAGGAGTTTGTACATTGCCTTTACCTGGAGCTGGACTGGATTTTACTTTTTTAGCATTCATGTTTCTTGTTTACTTTTTATATTTCACTTAGATGGAGCAGGGGAACAGGCTGGATCCCTGGTCACCCCTCATTGCCAGCTGTGGGAAGGAGTTGTGGCAGTCCTAGTCCTACCAGTGGGACTGGTAGGACACAGAATAGACACGCAAAAATTGAAGTAATCCACACTTCTGCCAGCTCTGGCCTTTTCACAGCTAATCTCTATGTACCTGAAAAAGGGGAATATGTACTTTTTCAAAATCCTAATTATACAAATTATCATCTTGAACCCCACTGTCTACCAGTTTTTAATGAAGAAAGGGCCTGTTTCACTACCTAAATAAATCCTCTAGGACCCAGTGGGGAAGTATAGCGCCTGTGTGCTAATGTGGCAGCAAAATCCTGACCTGGCAAAGGCATGATCTGTGCTGTCTGTGAGAGCCGTACAAGCCCACAGCCTTAGCAGTGAGGAGGAGAGGTCGGGTAGGACGGTACTTAAAGCAATGCAAGGGCGTTAGGTTTTTTCCATCCCCCAAAGGAGATGAACTCAGCATATCCTTTGAACTTCTTCAGGCCTTTTAGAAAGTAACTCATTACGAGCTTTTTAGCACATGAAGGATGTGAGGTCCTAGCCCTGCAAAGGACAAGGGAGGCAAAGCCAGAGGAGGGCACCTTGCAGGAGCAGAGCTCCTCATTTCAGCAGACTGCAGGAGCTTGGTGGGCTTCCAGCTTGTCTCCTGACATGGTCCCGCCGGTCTCTGACTCTCAGTAGAGCTGGCGACCTACAGGGCCAGGAGACAAGCGGCCTATCTACATGTTGGAAGAAATAGAAATCCTTTGGTCTAAGCCAGAGGGAGAGACAGCACCCATCTCGCTGCTCCATCTCCCCCCGGAGGAGGGTGCCGGCAGAGGTGCCCCCAGACAGTGAGCAGCGTGTCGCAGCCCTCTGCTCAGGGAGTGGTTGCGAAGCAGGGCGGGTGGAGAGCAGGGCTGCAGGCAGGAAGAGGAAGCACAACTAGGAAGCGAAACGAGCATCTGATCTCGTTTGCCAGCAGCCCGCTCCTGCCGCATGCTGCTGAGGCTAGCCTGGGCGAACGGGCAGTGTTTGCTCTGCCCCAACTGCCCCCTGCCACCTCCACTTCCAGAGCCCCCTCGGTGGCAGGGTGGCCACAGTGGGCTGCCTGCTCTCCTCTGCCGGAGCCAACAACGAGCGTGGCAGGAGCAAAGGGCCTTTTCACTCCCACGTGAAGCCCGCAGCCTCCCGCCAAGGGCTGGCCCCATGCATTGGCTGCGCCCAGCCATCTTCTGCCTGCAGTGGCACTGCCCGCTCCAGAGCTCAAACCCACTTGAGACAGGTTGCTGCCTGTCCCACCTTTTGAAGTCCACCTCGTGTTCCTTGTTGCCCATAGTGCTACAGAGAAAGCATCGAGTGCACTTTGTATCTGAACCGAACCAAAAACCCCATCTCACACCCTCTGACTTCGCCCACCTATGCCTCACGCTCTTCTCTGCTCACTTCCCTGGGGTGCTCAAGGCTTAATTGTTTGTGGGACACTGGGTTATGGTCTTATCAACCCAAGTGGTTTTGATTGCTAATCATGTTGCTTGTGATGACATAGCCATACACTGAATAAGAAAAAAATAGTGGAAAAGCAGATAAAGGTGATATAATAAGCACACTGTGGGTCAACCATCTTTTTACACCAGTTGTGATAAGGCCTCTTATAAAGATTGACGGAGGAAATAAATAGCATGACCCAAAGGGCAAAGTTTTTATGGGCAATAAACCAGTGACATAATAGGAAACAGCGTTACAGGCTACCCCTCCCTCTTGGAGTCAGGAGTAAGAAGGACCCAAGAATCTGTACCATCCCGTCCAACTTGCTGACAGAAATAAAGTGCAGGTACCATTGCTGGAAAAGTCTGTCTGATATTGCTGGTTGTCCAGCTCGTCTACTTCTTATCGGTATTTAGATTCACAGTTTCTGGTTTTAGCAACTAAAATAAGATTTTTTTTTTTTATACATTAGGCATGCTGTCTGTCCTCCTTCTTTACCACAACTGGAAACCAGATTCTCATTGCTGAAATCCTAACACAGGTCAAGAGCGATTCATAAAACCAGCCAGCCTGCCTTTCAGCTTCCAGATGAGACAGACATTAGAGAAAATATTTTACCTGCAGCACACCCAGAGGTGATCCAACATCCCTGAAAGAGGATCATCACTGCTTTGTCAAGGAGCCTCCTTTTCAGGGCAGAACTTGACTCTAAAATACTAGTGATGTGGTGGCCGCTGGTGAGGGACACTGGATGATTTAGTTGATTTAAATAACTTGACAGAGTTAATTCAGAATGGTGAAGCAGCACACAGTGAAAGGCTTGCTGCACTTTTCTATACTGACCAACACTAGGAAACCAGGCAAGCCGGCTGCTGATACAAAGGGAAGATGAACATTTGTGATGAACAAGAAGGGACTGTTTCTTTTCCCATTGCATGTTTGCCTGTTGGAAATGAGCTGATCAGGGAGGTCACAGAGCCAAACTCTACAGCTGAATTTTTTTAAGGACGGATAATTTTATGACCACTGTTAAGTGCTGTAATTTATGTAAACCAGGATAATGATAAGTGGAAACAAATCAACTCATGTTTCAAAGCTTATGTTCCCCGGGGACAGGGATGAGCATCTCTCCTTCAGGAAGGAAAACCAAAGGGCAAGAGCACAGCTTCCTCTGAGGGCACTGGTGGGGGCCCCGGGCTGCCCCAGCCTGACAGTGGGGCGACCCGCCCAAGGATCCTGGGTGCCATGGAGCACAGTGCTAATATCAGAGATAGATATTATGCATGCATGCATGCGTATTCATACATGCAACCCAGTGGGGATAAAGTCCCAAGAACCCACCACTGTCAGGCTGTGTGAGGGAGGCCAGGACGCCCCACAGTAATGGAGCAGGGCCCTGTTTGGCAGCACAATGCTGTGACAAGAGGTCCAACTCTGTATCCCATTGTATTCCTAACAGAACCAATATAATTTGATACAGCGCTTTTCTCCTCACAGATTGGGCCAGGAAGGTTGAATTTGCCTCCACAAGAACCAGAGGCAGGACAGCATCAGTGAGAGCAGAACCAGGCTGAAAATGAAAGTCCAGGGTGGGTTTAGGACATCCTATTTGTGAGTAGGCATGGGAAGAGAGGAGTGGGAAGGTTTGGAAAAGCAGATCCCCTGGGAACAGGCTGGGGAAGAGCATAGCTGGCAGGAAAGCTGAAAGGTGAAATCACATGTGCCATTCTGCAGGGGCTTCCACTGGAAGTTGGGCTCCAGTCTCGTTAACCGAAGGGGATGGGACACTAAGTTAATGGCCACAAACCTCTGTAGGAGACATTCAGGTTAAGTACTGGGCTACATATAGGGAGGTTAAAATAGCCTGCACATTGAAACTCTCTGACAAGGGAATACCGTGGACGTGTTGGCACTGGAGACGGTCAAGGCTATCGCTAGACAACTCTCCATGCCTGAGAGGCGGTTTGGGAATAATGAGATCAGTCCTGTCATAGTTAAGAGTGAAGGTCTGGATGACTCACTAGAAGTCCCTGCCAACCTGGGTGATACACTGATAACCCCACGGGCCGCCTGTCTCCGGCCTCCATCACGAGACCGCTGGCCTCCCCCAGCTGCTTGCCCTCAAGTTCTTACAAACTGTGTGCTTTTGAAACAAACTTTCAAATGTTTCAAAAACATCTCCAGTTCTGTTTTCATCCACATTGTGTTTTTCTGGCCAGAAAAGTGCCAGAAGAAGGAAAATATCTTGGTCAGGAGATTCAGTCTATGAATCCAAAGCCACATTACTTAAACTTAGAGGAAAATGATTTTCTGCAGCTCACCTAGCTCTTTCGGCTGGGCACCCTCAATAGGGGGTGAGTTAGGTTTGTTCTCAGCTTTTCAATCCCATGAAAAAGTTCTAAGTCTAATCATGGGGAAAATGGGGTTATTTGTAAACACAGCACAGAAGATCTGAGGCCGAGAGAAAATGAACAGGGAGTCTCTTTGCACATTTTCAGCTCTGTCCCTTTTCCAAGCAAAAATGCACCTTTTACACTCTGACGTTGGCCTTGAACAAAACCTTTCCTCATTTCTTGTGACTATAACTTCTTAGTAAACCAGGACTTTGCTAGAGCCCAAAAGCCATTGCAGCATCTCCAGAGCTGTGAAACACAGTATATTCTCTCCATGTAGCTGTAATCAAGGTAAATGACGATGGCTCCCACATAAGACTGCTCAAGAAATCTCTTTATAGCAAACACAGCAAAAGCTTCAAGAAATAACTTCATTGGCGTTTGTTCCATATTGCTTAATGTCTCCTTAGGGGCCGTGGCTACCATCCCAAACAACATTTCTATGGCTTGCGTGGCTACATCCTTTTCCTGTGAATCAACGTTGGCATCTGCTCATCCAGAGTATTCAGGAGAAATATTTGCTGTTGCCTGGAGACTAAGACGGGAGAAAAAGTATCAGGAGTCCTAAATTATTTTTGCAGCTCTTTCTCTGATACTGTGCCACTGCTGACAATCCCCTTCACTTAGCAGTTGTATATCTAACGGGGGTTTAAAACCTGTGGAATAGGTACAGTTATGTTTGCCAAGTGCCCGAAATACCTGTAAAGTCCTCCCAGGCCCATGTGTGAAAGGCATCACGTAGAAGTACAAAGTGTATCTACTACCTAGGCCAAGCAGACTCCATCTGTCTTTGTCAGCATCGTCATCTCTTGCACTTTCTGTCCTCTCTGGGAGGGAGATAAACCCCACAGAGTCAGAACGACTCCGCTGAAAAACGTCCGACCGGCTTATTTGCCGACTGGTGGTCTGGTAGCACTGGAGGTACTGCAAACATACCATACCTATGGCTTCGCCTCCACCCGGCTGGTGTGACGGGACTTTAAATACACAGAGAAATGCTGAACCCTGAAATGTTTCCGCCAACTCCAGTTGTTAAGACTTTTCACATCACACCAACAACTGCTCACTTATGTGGGGGATGAGGAAACTTCCTTCCACCCAGAGGTGCAAGAAAACGCTGGAGCTGGCAGTCATGTGCTCCACACAGCCTTACAACCTTCAGGATCCTGCATGGAAAAATTTCACTTCCATGTGTTGACTAAGTTAATGCGGTGGGGATAGTGGGCGGACGTAAAATGAAACTATGAAAAGAGATTAATCTGCAGCTGGAGCCCAGGCAGGGAGAACTCTGGTCCTCTGTTTGCTCAGAAAACGGCAGCTTTGACCAAAACCCGGTCAAAAAGAAGACGTTAAGGCAGCGGTAGTGAAAAAAAAAAATCAAAACCAGGGGAAAAAAAGCAGCAAAAGTTAAGCAAAGCCTCTCTGGAAATTAAGATGTGGAATTCAAAACATTTGCAGTATAATAAACCCAGGCGAGCCCATAAAGCTGCACCAGCCAAAAGGAGCTCTGTTCTGCCTACGAGGAAACCCGAACCGGCGTCACGCCTGGCAGCAGCCGCCCCGCAGCCCCGCTTCCTCCCCGCCTCATTGCAGAGTTGTCTTGCTCGCTGCCCTCGGCTATGTTTAACGTGGCGTCTGTTTCCACTCTAACCCCTTCAGTTTGGAGGGGGAGGATATAAATCAGCTGCGGAGCTGCCCACAGGGCTTAGTCACAGCAGGTATTGGTTTAGGGTGTCTTAGAGGAACTTCCCCCCCCCCCCGCGCTGGAAGTATTCTAGGGAATAAGCATCGGCTTTGTGAAGAACCGGCATTGCTTAATGGGCCAGAGAGTCTCCAAACAAAGGACATTTTACATCACCAGGCAGAATCATCTTCTAATGTTTTGGGCTAAACTTGGCCTCAAGCGGGAGGGCTGTGCCATGAGTTCCCAGCAGACGCTTGCAGCATCCCCGCCGAGCCAGACTCGCTGTCCCTCCTGGCGTTCCCAGCCACAGAGAGACCCTCTGCGACGGGTGTCACCCCTTTCTCCCAGCTGAACTCCTTCCCAACACTAGTTTTGCTGTTTTCTTCCTGTTTGTGGCTGGTTCATACCCCTCAAACTGCTTCTGCTATGGGTTCCTCCTGACCCCTCTTCTGTGGGGCCCAGGTAAGGAAAGGCACCATTCTTCATTCTTCACTCTTACTTTTTTTGCCTGTTTTCACTTCACTCACCACACTTTTGCCTGTCACCAGAGTGCCTGGTGACTCATCACACCCCCTCCCCCCTGCAGAACTGCCTCCCCGGACCTACTGTGGGGTACAAGACCACACGTCTTGATGTTTGCCTGTTGTTAGGAAGGGCACGAGGAGCCTCGCTCAAGCACAGGCCCCTCTCTCCCTCCCAGGCAGGTATTGGGGTTGTACTTTTGTGTCAGTGCCACCCCTGGACACGTCTGCAACCTCCAGCCCCCGCAACACCTCCAGCACTGGAGCCAGGAGCCTCTTTGCTCACACACTGTCCACTGCACCTTCTCCCAAAGCCTCTTTATCCAGACTCAAGCACATGCTAGCTTTCCCCAACACAAGCCACACAAATTGCAGCAATTAGCAAGTGTAAAGGGCATGCTGTGGTTTTTGCATGTATTACTGCATCTTAATACTCATTCATATCCTTGGGCATAGTCATCAGATAGTATCCAGCAGGCTACATTATCTGGACCTTCCCCTCAATGCCGCTGCTCCTGAGCTCCACTGGAGAGACCCAGTTCATTAGCCTTCATGCATCCAAATACCATTAGTTAAGAAGTCTTCAGACTTGAGACAGCATGGCTTCTCTCTCACCCTTGCTATCCCCATGCTGTGTGGACTTGATCTCTAGCTCTTGCCTTGCTCCCAGTCTCTAACAGTGACCCCATGATTTCCTGCCCCACCACCACCTCTCCTCTGCTGTGCAAGGCCTGGCAGAGCCAGGTCCTCCTTACATGATTTGCAACAGCAGCTCCAAGTCCCATTCGCAGACCATTGCCCTCCCTGCGCAGGAACCGTACAGACTGAAAATTCAAGCCAGCTTGTAACAGTCCTCCAGGCATATTTCTACTGTTCTCCGCTTCTCCAAGTTCTTTCCTTCTCTGCCTCCCAATTTCATGACTATGCTGATGAGGCAAATTCTGTCAGGACCAGGAAACTTGGAGCATTTCAGGGTTCTTTTTAAACGGTATTTTTTGTTACTTGCAATCTGGCACACCATGCCTATGTACAAGTGATGCTAAACAAAGGTTGGCCAAAACTAGATAGTAAAGTTCCTAACTGCCTTTAAAAACAACAACAAAGAAACCCTATTTGACTTTGCAGCCCTCACCTACAGAGAAGTTTGGGAAATGAGGCGGCCTCTGTTTCTACAGCCTACAGCCCCCGATTGCAGAACTGAAGATGTTTTGGTACAAAAGCCACATCTAGCCCATAGCAAGGGAGTAGCCAGTACAGTTGCTGGGACACCTACAGCTGTTGTAGGAATTAGGAAGGAGGGAGGCAGCTACCGGAGTGGGATCTGAGCCACCTGGAGCTCTGCAGATGAAAGTCATTGGGTTACTCCTTACCAAGAGGCAACTGGCACAGCCAGCCATACACGCTGGCTGTAATTTCCTAAGACAGCTAGACATGTTGAAGGTGGATAGCACTAGAGTCACCTGACTTCGAAGCCAAAACATGTTGACAGCTAATGCCTCCAGCCCAGAGGCATGGACCCAGTCTTCTCACAAGGAGCCCACAGCAAGCATCCATGACTACAACAAAAAGTACATGAGGAGCAGCGAGAGCCACCATAGGTGTCCCCCTGCCCCACAGTAAGAGCTGTAAGTGCAACCTGTAAAGTGCACCGAGGCACACTTTGCCATGCCACCCTACATGGGTTGACAGGTGTCTTGTCCTTGTGGGTGCTTCTTTCTGCCCTGGCACACCAGGCACGTCAGGAGCAACTGTGCCAGTGCACAGGCCAGCCCTTTCTTCCTGGCCACTCTGAGAGTCCCGTGCACTAAATCAGTGAGCCAGAGCATGGAGGAGTCCTCAAGTCAGAGGAACGTGTGTCTCAAAACTGTCATGCCAGGAAAGGCTATTTACCTTTCTGAGCCTTGGCTAGGCTGTTACCAACTATGGCGAACTGCTAGGGCACACAGATGCTAACCCTATGAGAAACAGCATGGATAACTCATCCATGGTAAATGCAGGGAGGAAGAAGCCCCTCCAGACTAGCTGCTGCTATATACCCAAGCCACAATGAATGCTAATGGTATCAGATCAGGCAAATCCCTACATTGCTGGAGGCTCTTGCATGCGCCCTCTCTCTCTCTCTTTCTCAATTACAGAAAGTAAACTTCTGATGCTGCCTGTTCTGCTCTTCTCTATCCCTTGCGTGACCTAGCTCAAGGTTAGTTTCAAAAAGCAAAACACTGAGTGATAGAGTATTTATCATTAATGAATTCACAGGAGAAAAATGGTGCTGGCTTCCCAGAACCAGTGCACTAGAAGGACAAGGGAAGTACACAAGAAACGTGAGCGAAGACCTACTTTTAGCACAGCTTCCCAGTTTGTCATACCAATAGCACCGTGCAACTAATACAGCAATTTTCTTCATCAATTATTAACTGGGCGAAGACTATTTGTTTGAAGAGCTGCACAGAAAGTCCACAGAGGAAGCGAGCAGTTTCAAGCTCCACGTGCATGTCCTGCGATAGGCTTGAGATCCTCTCCAGATCAGATATGCCTCGCTCTTCAGGGGCTGATGGCTTGGCTTCCAGCAGCAGGGAAGGAGGCAAGCCTGGGTGCTTGCTGCAGTCGGGCATGGGTCTTCCAGGCAGAAGCCCATCTTTCACGTGGGCCCCATCGCCTTTGTGCCCAGGGGCAAGGCTGTGGTCAGCAGAAGGTATCTGAAGGCCGTTGAGCAGTACCGGGGCTGTGCCCAGGCTCTTCTCTCGGGGATCAGCACGCAGACCGCACCACGTGCTAGTTACATCAGCATCTGCCAAGCAAACTCCCCATACAGCTTTTGCACTGTTCATGGGAACCAGCTTCTACCAGCCACACTCCTCTTCCACCATCTTTCCTCCACCTAGCTCACCTTTATTGCCAGACCATGCAAGAAAGTGTGTTGCACAAAGCCAACAGCAGGGAAGGTATGTTGGTGTAAGCCTTGAGGTATCCTGCAGCTTTTGTTTGGCAGGAACTTTTCCAACATGAATTAGGAAATGTCTCTCCTGAACATTGAGACATGTCAAGACAGCTGAAGGATCGGTGGTTCGGCAGCAATATTCCACCCCCAATTTGGAAGAGAGCTGCAACAGTTTCAGATGAAGAAGAGCGCCAAGCTTGCTCCAGAGGAGAGCTCAAATGGTGAAAACACAAGACTTACACCATGAACAGCACTGTCAAAGACGTGTCCCTAAACAAAACCACTGGCTTCAGAAGTCTCTGGGATTGATGACTGATACTTCAAGGGGTACGAGGGCTTGAATGTGATAGCAGGGTGATCTGTGTGTACACCGAGACTTTGCTGGGGGTCCATGTTCCTCTCCCATGCAAAACACCAAACAGCCAAAGCAGACCAGTACCACTACCAAGCCTGGCCTGAGATTTGGGCAATCTGTACCACTTCAACATCCCACTTTAGCCTCACTCAAAACACGCGTAGGCTCTCCTTGAGGGGGAAGGAGCTGTGCAGGAACACAGGGCACATGAGGAACAAAAGCAATCCAAGGTTTAAGCTACATTGATCAGAAAGAAGTTTGCAGGAACAGACCAAGCGACTCAGGATGGGACAAGGACTCCACAAGAGACAGAGAGGGTTAGAGGCCACCAGGGTAGGTCACATCAGGTATTTGCTGCCATTGATCTGTGCACCCACACACTTGCAGGGCTGACGTATTCAATCAGTGAGGAATGATGGAGGGATGCCTGAGCACACGGTGAGCACCTCAAGGGTCAAGAGGAGGGAAGTATCTGTGTTTGAGTGGTTGTCTAAAACCAGCCCCTCGATTTTTGCAAGTAAAACCAGCTCCACTGTCAGTTTCTTGAAAAAACTTGGGGTTTATTGATTTAAACTGCAAACAGTCGTTACAAAAGAGATTCTCTTTTAAATAAACTCACACAAAGAGGAAGAAAAAGCAATGTAGTGACAAGGGTCAAGAGGAGGGAAGTATCTGTGTTTGAGTGGTTGTCTAAAACCAGCCCCTCGATTTTTGCAAGTAAAACCAGCTCCACTGTCAGTTTCTTGAAAAAACTTGGGGTTTATTGATTTAAACTGCAAACAGTCGTTACAAAAGAGATTCTCTTTTAAATAAACTCACACAAAGAGGAAGAAAAAGCAATGTAGTGAACAGTAACGGGGGGGGGGGGGGGGGGGGGAAAATTACAATCAT
>NW_008824949.1:468011-469964 GCF_000699105.1 Pygoscelis adeliae
AGGAAAATTACATTCATTATTCTCTTTGTGCCAGTCCCGTTCACCTCGGCAAGGAAAGCTCCAAACTTGGAATACAGAAACGCAAAGACAAACTGTATTTGGAATGTCTTCAGATAGGCACTTTGAGCCCAAGGCTTTTCTCCTTGAAGAATCTATACAAAAAGAGGAAGAAAAAGGTCTTCCTTCCACGCTGTCTCGCAACAGAGCTCAGGTATGTACATTCTAAAGCCCAGGTAGGCAAGACCCAGGGGAGGGGAAGAGGAGGAGAAGAGGAAAGGCAAAGAAGCACATTAACTCAATTTGCAGTCCAACACAAAAAAAAGGGGGAAATTCTAAAATAAATAATCCAAACACAGTTTTTGCATTTTTTTAAATTAATTTTTCATTTTTTAAAATAAAATAACCAAAAAAGTGTAAAGTTACAAAAAATGTCATTGTAGTATAATATATTAAACTGTGGGGAAAAAAGGAAAAAAGACACTTCACAATCTTAAGATTAATATGGAAGATCATAATTTAAACATAAAAGAATATATTCTATGGATTCATCATCCCGATAAATATGAACAAAATTAACAAAAAAGCATAGGTTTCGGCAATAAATACGTTTTGATAAGTTAAATAAGCTTTTTTATATTGTTGTGCAGTGACAAGCAAAATTTGCTCTCCAATTTCTGAAGTTATACAAAATTAAAAACCCAGAAAAAAATAATAAAAAGCTTGGCGTGAGTGCTCTAAGATAGGTCTAAAGTACTCTAGAGCAAAACCATTAAAGCTAGGTCTACTGGAACTTTGTTTACACGAACTTGTGTGTATGTGGAATGACTTCCGTCGGCCCCACCCCCTCTATTTCTTTATTTGTTTTAAGATGTCACATGAATACACGGGGAACTTTTAGCACCAAAATCAAGTCTCTCATAGTCCATCTGGTTTTTGTTTTCTCTTTTGTTTTCTTCCTCCCAGTCGAAGTCCCACTCATGTTACAATCTTTGTCCGTCCTCAGCTTTTCTTCCCGCAGACCTGAGCAGATCCAGGCAAGATTAGTCTTTAAGGGGAGGGGAGAAAGAGGACTGGATGTTAACGCTTGCCCACATGCCTGCAGCCTAGCTGAAACTGGCCAGTCAGGAAGGGACTGGGAGAGGGCGATGCAGTACATGGCCAGTGGAGGGAGCTGGATCCGGACATTTCCTGCACATCTGGAAGTGCACAGAGCTGCTGGTGCCCTCTGCAGCTGGAGAGGTAATACAGTCACAGTGAAAGTGTTAAAAGGCACTAATTTTGTAAACGTTATTGCTTTTCATCGTAATTTGGCACTTAAGGTTTAAGCCAGTGGGTCTACGGCAAGCAGGTGGACATGTTAACATCCAGCTCAGACTACTGGGGACAGGGTGGGGGGAGTTCAGCTTAACATCGTAATAGAGGTGGGGTGGAGCAAGAGGAAACCCCAGACTAGTCGTCGGAGATGGAGAGTCTGCTGAAGATGGGAAGACGTCTTGAGGTGTCCAGGATAGGGGAATCTGAGCCGCTGTGGCTGCTGCTGGAGCTGCTCAGATAGCCCTCCTGGTCAGAGAGGGAGTCCTGAGGACTGGGTGGCGAGTCAAACATGTTGGGGGACTCGGACATGGGCCTGAACAAGAAGGTGGTGGGGGAGCTCCCGCTGGGCACCTGCATCCCCATGCTGGGGGCGAAGAGACTGACCAGCTCCTGGCTGGAGAAGGTAAAGGGGTTGCTGGCGCAGTCAGGCAAGGTGGGGGAGCCCAGCAGGTCGTCAGCGCTCAGCATGGGCGGTGGGGTGATGGAAGTGGGGCTGTCCAGCAGCCCGCTGGCAGCAGTGCTGGGGAAGCCGGCGAAGCTGAAGCTGTGCTGCAGGCGGGGTCTGTCGGTGACGGCGGGCTCCCTGCTCCCTGCCCCGGCACGGCGCTCCTCTGCGTTGTGGGTGGAGGGGCGGGGGGG
>NW_008824949.1:471173-471439 GCF_000699105.1 Pygoscelis adeliae
GGGACGGGGCGGCCGAGCTCGGCCCCCGCCCCGCGCCAAACTTGCTCCCGACCAGAAAACGGGGGGAAAAAACCCAAACACGAATCCCAAAGAAGCCGAAGAGCCCCGAAGCTGGAGGAACAGCCCCTTACCTTGCATAAAACTTCGCTCAGGTCGAAGATGGTGGGCGACACCAGGGCTGTGGACATCTTCGGCGAGCGAGGGGGGAAGCGGGTGGGGCAGCGGCACACGGACACGAGGAGTCACGGCGTGGGTGAGGCGCAGCC
>NW_008824949.1:472311-473419 GCF_000699105.1 Pygoscelis adeliae
GCAGGCTCTGCGAGGGGAAGTGGCTCACATCCACGTTAATTTGTTAAAATATGGATTTGTCCTTTAAAAGGGTGTTTGATAAATTCTGCCTTTTCTCCCCGTATAGTCCTCTTCCAGTCCCCAGAACTCGAAATTGTAAAACTGAAAAAAAAATAACGTCTCTGAGCAAGTAACCTATTCCAGATTTTAGTAGGCAAAGTATGATTCATACTGATATCGATATGGCGGGGGGGGGGGGGGCGACGGCGGCAGTTTCTCCGTTAAAAAAAAAAAAGGCAAAACTCTTCAAGGCTCGTCGATACAAGGGTGCCTCAGCGTGAAATCTGCTGCCCCCAAACCTTTAGCCCCAGCTGAGGCAAGGCTCGCCCTAACTATAACTTCAGTGGGTGTTTCGTATAAGGCCGAGCGACAGCATCTGGGCCCTCTCCCCCATGCAAGGCCGGCGAGGGGGCCTCCTGCCCCGGCGCCGCGGACTCTTCCTCCTGCCCTGCTCCGGCTTGGCTGGGAGAAAAGAAACCCCGGCCTTGGGCAGCAGGACGCCGGCCCACGCGGCCATCGCGCTGCAAACTTCAAACAAATGGTCCGCTTCCTCTTCTGTTTGCTTTAGAGTCGCGGGATCGGGACTTTGAGCTGGCGGCTGATCTTTTTCCCCTCCTTCGATCTTCAAGAACGGCCAAAATAACCAACCGAGAGAAACGCCCACAGGCTCCGGCTATTCCAGATTTCTTTTTTTTTTTATATTATTATTATTTACTTAAGGAGAGCAATCAGGTTCCTCGAATTTCCGTCTCTTCCTGGTTTCTTTTTTTTTTCCTTGCCTTGGCCAGAAGTGAGGAGTAACCAGGGGAGAGACCAGCCTATTATTTTCTGCAGTTGTTTACTCATTCTGTAGATGGTGCTTGTTCCCAGGGCTCTGAGCCTCTCTATAATTAAACCCATTTTAATTGTTAGGTTAGAAACGTCATTTCGGGGACTTTCCAAGAGTTACCGAGAAAGCCAGCCGAGATAACCATTTCACTACCGAGTCGCTCCCAGCCCGGTTTTCTCCCCGCTTCTCCCCCGTCGGCCGGCCATGGTGCGAGGCTGAGCGGAGGGCTCCGGGCAGGAG
>NW_008824949.1:473431-480895 GCF_000699105.1 Pygoscelis adeliae
GTGCGAGGCGGACCGGAGGGCTCCAGGCAGGAGAGCGGGGAGCCCGGGGAGCCGGGGGAGCCCGGGGCTGGCGGCCCCGCCGCCAGTGCAGCCGCCTACCCCCACCGCTGTGTGCCTTGTTCGCTTGCCCCGTGTGCATTTGTTTTGGAAACTTGGGGTTTAGGGTTGCACATTTCCGCGGCTCGAGCGGCGAAGGCTGAAGCCGAGAAGGAATTTTTCTCCAGTGACTTAGCGTGGCAAACCCCGACTCCATGGTGGTCTGCTTTGCATCGGCTGCGCACATGCTCAGATCAGGAATTTAGCTGCTCACCCCACCTCGTGGCTAAAAGTCAGAGCCCTCCGGGCCAGAGAGGGAATTTGTGTGGGCATGAATTCACACCGAGCAGAGGAATGAAAAAATCGGAGCCTTGCACCTCCCGCCAGAGCCGTGCCAGAACTGTGATAGATGCAAATGAATAAAGATAGGTAAATGAATAAATGAAAGTCAATTATTAAAGGAGATTACTGAAAAAGTGAATGAACGCAGTGCCATGCTCGCTAGCCTTCTCGTGTGGGTCAATCCGTCCAGGCCCAGCACATTACAGTTGGGATACTACAGCTGGGCCCGGGAAGCAGGAATAAATGTCCAGAACATCCCGAGCCCTTCCCAAATCCGTCCTCAGTGCAGGAGCAGCTTCTGGAGCATTCTCGTTCCCTGGTTCCGATGCAAGGAGATGCTAAACTTGTCTCAAAATACAGAAGGATAAGATTCTTCATCAGACCTGTGCACACATTTAACAGAGGAATTAAGAATCGCTTTCACGAATGAGAGTTGAAACGGGCCAGAATGGGCAGAAAACAGGGAAGAAGCAGGGGGCAGCAAATGAAATGGTAAGGGCAGGAGTGCACCTATTTAAAGGAGTGCTTTTTCCGATCGTGTGTGTGTGTATAAAGCTGTGGGCTCATTGGCACATGATGCTGTGGAGGTCAAAAGTATAAACGGGGTCAAAAAAGCAATTTGACAAATTTATTGAGGAAAAGTCCCTGGAGCTTTACTAAAGGCAAAGGCAGACCTCTGCAGCACGTTGCTGGACAATGCACAGCAAAAGTATCGCTCTCTCATTCCCCCATTTTTCCCCCTAAGCATTGGCTGCTCTTGGAGGTAAGAGCAAAGCCACAACAGACCTTTGATCTGACCCAGTTGGTTATTTTTACATAGTTAGGGTCCACTTTTATGCTTTATACTCTGTCTAACCCTGATGGGCTTGGAGGTGCACCTCACAAATTTGGGATTAGCTGTGCAACGTCCGATTGTTTGGGCCACGCAGGAGGAGGTCAGCACTGCGAAGTACGAATCGGCACTATCTCGTCCCCGAGCCGCTGGGCACGGTTTCACATGCTGGCCTCTGCTGAAGGCTGGAGAACAGCCTCACGGAGTGGCTGCACTTCTTGCCCAGTTTAACTCCCCGTCAGGGTAATAAGAGGTTACTTTGAGCACCAAGTATAAACTGAATCCAAGTGCCAGCTTTGCCACAAATATATTTGGTGCTGTTACAGCTCCCATAGCAACAGAAGAAGATTGCTATCTTAAGACACCTCCACTTATCTTCACCTGGAGCTGTTCGGCAATAGGAAGCCTGCAGGTCTGCTTGCGTCAGTTAGAGTTACTGAGCAAGAACACGAGTGCAAAAAAGCCTGAATTGTTGAAAACAAGGGGGGGGTGGTTTGGTTTGTTCCCCCTCCTATCACCCAGGTCCCAAAGTTTCAAGCTAGGAGAGGGAAGTGCTTTCATCACCAGCAAGGTTTTCCCCTGTGGATTTCGGAGGAGTGAGGCATTTCGCTCCCCCGCTCCCATGGGACTCTTCAGGTAAATAGCCCTGTCTTTTCTGCAGCGGTGCTCCGATGTACAGAGGCTGGGGACGGAGGAAGGACAAACCTCCTGCCTTTATTTCTGCTGGGGGTGTAAAATGAGTCGAAGCTTTCTGCAGTCACTATTCTATTAATATCTTTTGGGTCTGGTGCTATTTTTGTTGGCGGTGCCCCTGGAGGTGGAGGTGTGGAAGTGCCTTTCTGCTGGTCTCCGCAAGCGGGTGTAGATGTTTCCTCCGTTCCAGGCACTTACTCAGACGCTGTGGCCTTTTCAGGGGGAGTGGGCGGATGTCAGCGTGGACGTTCCCTGCCTGTCCCTAACTTTTTAATCCTTCCTTTTACTTTGGCCTTGCGCTCCTTCCATGGAACATCTCTGGGTAGCCACTGGGAGGTGTGAATGGCTCGGGATGGAAACCACAGCTTGTAGGTGCGCCCTCTGCCAGGCTTTTCTGGCACCAGAGGAAGCCCAGCCGCTGCCTGCTCCCAGGCGAAAGGGATATTACCAGCTGCTCGGTGAGAAAACAAATTCGCAGAGATACAGGAAAGTGTATTAAGGTGGTAGGAAGCAACGGGAGTGAGATTCCTGGCAGCTCGGGTATGTAAACATTCATAAAATAGAGAGTGTGTGCATGTGTGTACTTTGTGGTGGCAGGAAACCCAAGAAGGCAGCTCCATTATTTTTGCTGGAATTGGTAGCAATGGTGCCAGACAAATATTATAAGCCCTTAATCCTCCTGACTTTACACCTGTGAATGACCTAAAGACCATCCAAGGCGATCTAAATTATGGGACATCCTTACTAATTAGTAATGTGGTTTGGGATCTGATTTGGTTGTTCATAAAGAGCGTTTTCTGCTTCTCAGTAGCTCAGATGCTGGGCAACCTCTGGGGGAAGTGAGGGGAGGGGGATATAGGAGGTGGCCGCTTCTGGAAGTGTCACATGGATGTGACTAGCCTGCCACAAATTTAGCACTGGTGGCACTGACAAGGTACTGCTGTGGAAAAAGCAGAGGTGTCCTTTTAGCAGATGCAGGGTAAGGAAATTGGCTGAACCTAATGGCTCTAAGTTATAATTTCCAGTGGAAATACTAATGCAATTAATACATTTCCACATAGCAAGGACAGCAAGCCCGTGCTAGCGTTTAGCTGCTTGTCACGACTGCTCAGGCGGCTGGCCCAGCCATGTCCCGGGGTCCATCCAGCTGCACCCAGACACATGCAGCCTGTGCTGGGGGTGGGAGCAGGGCTGAGGCACAAACCAGTGTGGAAAATAACAGGTTTGAGGAGCTGGAGGAAAAGAGCATCACCAGGACCGGCTGCTGCATGGTTGTGGAAAGTGAGGGTGCCTGAAGAGGAACCTCTGCCCCTCTGCCCCTGGCCTGGGTGTGGGGCTGTCACTGCACCCCAGCTCCCCGGCAGGGCACCCACCAGCCTGCCTGGGGTCTGCACACCCTGTCCAGATGTGGGGCACAGGGCTGGAAAGCCCAGCAGCCCCCTCCCGCAGTGCTGCAGACCTCCCTGTTGCCCACTTGCTGCTGGCACGCACCGCCTCCTGCAGAGAACCTCCTTCTTCTTATTGGGGTTTGCCCGTTCTCAGTGAAGTTGCAGGCCCTTTAGGGCAAGGAGCAAGTCTTGTCTGATCTCTCCTCCCTGAGCATGCCGCACCTGCATGAAGCAGGAGAAGGGATTTCCATCCTGCCAGTGTGGTAACAGGAGCCGAGAAAGCGCCCCAGCCTGGCTACAGCAAGGTGAGGGCTGGAGAAACAGATGTTTCGTGCCACTGGCAGGGGAGAGCCATGAAGCAGCTGTCAGGGAGACTGATGTGCCATTCTGCTGCAGGTTCCCGGAGCAGCACCCTGTCCCCCTCTCTGTGGGGAGCCCACCCGCATGGGACAGCCTGTGCAGCCAGGTGCCGGCACCCTCTTTCCTCCACGTCGCAGCTGGGCATGTGGCAGTCACAGGGTCCCCAGCATCCCTGCTGGGCCCAAACTCAGGAGCTGATAATGGTGTACAGCAAGGGCACAGCTTCAAATAGGTAGCTTTAACCTGGCCTAGTCTGCACAGGGCTCTGTGCCTGCCAGGGCAGAGAGAAGTCAAATATCTGTCACCTAAGCGAATTGTCGTTCAGGTTAAGGGACGTGCCAGAAGCTTTAAAGAGGCTGTTTGCAGTTTCCAGAAAAAAAAGTGACATCTGCTGCACATGGAAACAGCAATTGCCCTTGTATCGATAGGGTGGTTAGCGCATGAAACAGAAGTGACTGGGGACATGGAAAGGCACAGATCTCAGAAACCAGCACAAATTCCACATTTTTTTCAAATCCTGCTTCCACACTCCCAAGCCCATACACAGCAGGGCGATAACGCAGCACAGCGATTTCTGTTGGCCTCTGCCTGTTTCCAGCTGGAGCTGCTGATTTATTCAGCAGACGTCAACCGGTGGAATGTTTCCATGATTTTTCCCTCTGAAAGAATGTGCTAGGACTAAATGCTTTCACCTTTCTTTTTTTTTAAGGAGAAGGTCTAAAACTACTCAGGAGCCTCTCGGATCATGACATTTGTCTGACATGCAATGCTGGTGTCAGAAGGTGCTGCTTGCTGTGCTGGTGGCAGCTCACCTCCAATAGGCCCAGCTATAACCGTCTGAGAAATACCATTTTGGCCCTTCACGGTGGAACTTGTCATAACCTTGTTTCCAAACACACGGGTTGCACTCCACACATCTTACAGCTCCATGAGATATTTGCATCAGGGAGGCAGCTTGCTTTCCTGCCTATCCCATCCCATCAAAACACACTTTTAGCACCAGGCAGGAAGCCAAGGTCAAGTCTCCTTTTCTTTTTTTTTTTTTTTTTTGCTGTTGCCTCTGCCTGCTCTGAATACATTATGATACAGACTTCAGTTCCACTATTATATCTTTTCCCACAAGACTGTTGCCTCATTCGGACCACAGCAGATGCTTTCATCTCTGCCAGCTGGGCATGGCTGGAGTGCCCCATGCCCATAGGAGCTGCGCGGGGAGGACACGGAGGCAGGGCTTTGCAGATTCCCACGCACGGAAGATGGAGGGGTTTGGTCAGGTCCAAATCTGGGAGGGCATTTCCAGGGAGCCTCTCCCACTGCCTCCTGTGTCAGGCCAGCAGGTAGTGAAGGATGTCAATGAGGATGGGATTCCTCTCACCTGATTTTAGGTGCCTAAAAGTTGGGTGTCTAAACCTAATTAGTCGGACAGGCTTCCTGCATAGTCAATGGAGACAAATAGGCACCTCTAGTGTGTGATTCATCTCACCTATCTTGAACATCTATCTTGAGAAGGGCTGACTCACTCGGCAGCCAAGCGCCCGTTTCTCTTCTGTGGCTGGCAACTTGCTGAGGCTTTGACAACTAAATTTTGGATGTCCCAAGTTAGGCAAGGTGAGTCCTACCCCCAGCTGTGGCAGTGGCTGTGGGAAGCATCATCATCGTGCTCTGGCTTGTCGTCCCCCCCCCCAATTTCCCTCAGAGGGTCTGTTTCCAGCCCTCCCCAAGCAGGGCTGGGTTTTAGTCTGTCCAAATCACATTATCAGTCCTTATCACATCATCAGACCAAGTTAAATATTTATAAAGCACCTGGGGGCAGGGTCTATGTCTTTCTCATGTTTGTATATTCCCTGGAGGAGCAAAGCCTCCACACCGGTTGCAACCCTTTTTGCAGACTGGTGCAATACGGCATGGTGGGTCCCTGCGCCAATCTGCAGGTCTTGACGAAATGCAGCCGGGAACGCAAAAAGAGCTCATGGACATTGGGAAATAAGCAGGAGTGAATCATAAGAGTCAGGAGAAGCTACTAACGTGTGGGAAAAAGGCAAATGTGCTACCTCGGCACAAACATATAATAAGGAAGTATGTAATAATAATTATTGTTATTGTAATACAGTCTGGGTGAGCATTTGGGAAAAAGATATCTAATAACTGACAAGCGACGTGGCTTGGTTTGTTTTGATCTGAAATTCAAACAATGGTTGTGTTTATAAGGCAATAATACGCAGGGCACAGAGCACTGGCACCGCACCAACTATGCACTCCCCAAGTCGGGTTTATATAGGTCATGCCAAACAAATAATAGTGTTCTTCAATATAATTACTGATTCATTATGGAGAGAGAATGTAATCAAGTCTGTTTGGATTTCAGGGAGGCGTTAGATATGGTAAATTCATACATTTGAACTCGGATCGGGAAGGCTTTGTGCGCTCACCTAGGTCTGCTCCTCCAGGAGTCAGCGGTAAAATTCCCGCTGCAGCCTGCCCTGGCAGCACAGGAGCCTCCCCGCCGGTTTCAGCAGGCACTGGTGCTCCCGCCGCCATTTGTGGGCTCTCTCAGCGTCCTTTGAAGCACTTCACAGGTAGATTGGAAAACTAAACTACTGCTAGACTGAGACCCATCTCCAAATTTGCTGGACCTGGCACTTAGCTCAGGCAGTTGCACCTGCCCCCATCAGCTGCCCTTGATCCTGGGGGCACCCTGGCCCCTCCACTTCTGAGCCTCCTGGCCTGTGCCCTGCTTCTGGATGTGTCTCTTTACACACGTTATTCCATTGTTATTTCAGGGGAAAGCAGCAAAAACCAGAGGACAGGATGGCCCAGTGATGCCCACCAGCTCCCTGGCCTGATGCTCATGCTTAGCCATGGGGGAGTTAAACTGGGGTGTCCTTGTCCTGGGAAGACGTCTGAGGAGTTGGGCAGTGGTGGGGCAGTGCTGCCACCCACCATGGCAAGGGGGTGCCACCACTACTTGGGGCATCAAAGGAGAAGAGCTAGGCTTAGCTGGTGGTGAGGGAAGACCGGGGGAGCTGCTCTAGGGGCGTTTGGACGGCTTTCCCACGTGGCCTTCCCTGGGGTGTGGAGAACTGGCATTTCGACTGCAGCACTGTGCTTTCCCCAGGAAGACCTGGGCAGCCCTGTACCAGTCTGAGGTGTTTCCCTCTGGCCTCTGCCCTGTGCAGACCCCGCATATGGGGAAGGATGATGGTGCCCACTGTGGCATCCTCAACACCTGGCACAGCCGCTAGTACCGGTGACAGGGCTTTGCTCTGCGTGGCACCTGGACCCAAGAGTTTTACCCAGGAAAACACAATACATTGTGGCACAGCCATGGAGTCGGCACCTCTCATCTGCACGACTGGCCCTGCTGCTGCTCCCCACAGTGCAAAGGGCAGAGTCCCAGTGTCGTCCCTCACGCCCTGCTCCGGGGAGCAGCTGCATTTTTAAAAAAGGCCAGACTGGGCACAGCATGAGGCTTCTAGGAAAACGGGAGCAATGCCAGCCACACCAGCAGACCAGCACCCAGCGGAGGGAGCACTGGTGGAGCACTTTTTTGCAAAGCTAAATCATGCCCTGCTAGTCAGTTGACTCCTGTGAGCTTCTGAAAAAGCTGATCAGGAACAAGTAGGGACTATAGTAAATATGTGTCCTGGTTTCGGCTAGGATAGAGTTAGTTTTCTTCCTAGTAGCTGGTACAGTGCTGTGTTTTGGATTTAGGATGAGAACAAAGTTGATAACACACCGATGTTTTAGTTGTTGCTGAGCAGTGCTTACACTAAGTCAGGGACTTTTCAGCTTCTCATGCTGCCCTGCCAGAGA
>NW_008824949.1:486997-490882 GCF_000699105.1 Pygoscelis adeliae
CGTCCACTGCTCGGGAACTGTCTGGGCATCGGTCAGCGGGTGGTGAGGAATTGTATTGTGCATCACTTGTTTTGTATATTCTTTTTTATTATTGTTATTTTCCCTTCCTTTTCTGTCCTATTAAATTGTCTTTATCTCAACCCATGAGTTTTACCTTTTTTCTGATTCTCTCCCCTATCCCTCTGCGGGGGAAAGTGAGCGAACAGCTGTGTGGTGTTCAGCTGCCTGCCGGGTTAAACCACAACAATATATGCTTTCAAAAGGTTTTTTGATAAAGGCCTTTCCAAGAATGAAACAAACTTGGCAGCCATGGTATGCAAAGTCCTGTCATGGATTGAAAATTCAGTCAGAGCTGATAGGAAGGGGAAAAAAATCCATTAAAAGTAAATGGCCGGTGTTCCAGTGGGAGAAGAAAAGCTTACTGGGGTGGGAAGGAGCGGTGGGGCTGCGCCGGGAGGAGACGAAAGCGGCCCTCCAAATACTGTTTCAAAAAACAGAAATGGGGGAAGAGGGATAACAAGGCAACAGCATTTGCTGTCACCAGAGAACCATGTATTGTAACTGCAAGCAAGGCTCGGCAGGGATGGAAGGAACTCCAGAAGCTTCTAACTAAACTCAGAAACCAAACCACAATGACGGAGAAAGTTCAGCGCACACAAATGCCAAAGCAAGCCATTTCAGAAGAAAGTGGGCAAGCCTCTCACTCTGAATTAGAAGTCGGCTTGCAGGAGTCAGCAGTGGGCATGGGCAATGGCTGTTCAAGCATTGCATGTAAAAGACCTGCACTGTAGGTCAGCATGAAAAATACGTCATCGTATAATCTGGTCACACATCACAGTCCATGTCCGCTTGCCCACTTTGAAGCAGGACCTAAAGAAACATTGTAAGGCAGACCATGCTGAGTCAAGATCAAAAGTCCACCAAAGGCAGCGTGGAAGAACAGAAACAGGATCAAAGGCAGAGCTGGTGGGGGACTTTTTTCGTGAAGGGAGATTGAGGAGTATATTATTATTTCACTTGCACCAGGGAAGCAGAAGGCTACAAAACAATGGTTCCCTTTAGTAACAACTGGCTGATGCTTACGATTTATTTGTGCCACGCAAGTTGAAAAGAAAGCTGTAAAGGTGCTTTTAAAAATAGTTGCAAGGGAAGTTTGTGCTTTGCCACCGGTCTGCCTCACAGTACTGTTCCCTGCTGGATGCGATCTGCTGATAAGCTCATAGCCGGCCTGAACTCTGCTCTGCGTGCCAAGCCACCCGTAGCAGGGTAACCTGCTCTGGCTGGATTGCCAAGACCCACTTTTGCAGAGTCTGGATGCAACTGCCTTATGCGCAATGTCCAGCCCTGGGCAGCAGCTGGCGAAGCCCAGCCTGTGCACTGAAAGCCTGCTCAGCGTCAGTGTCCGGCTGTCATGGAGTGGGGCCCACACGGCAGGGACGAACGCGGTCCCTGGCATGGTGTGATGACACCAAGGCCTGTGCAATAAGAAGTGGAAAGGGGTGTGTGTGTGTGTGTAAATAATTTACTAGTATGGCCTAAATGCTACCAGACCTTTGTTTATTTTTATGCAGTCAGTAAAGAACCATGCGGATTCCGAGACTGAAGTTTGGGGACCAGAGGCTGAGAGGTGACACAGAGCAAAGGCATCCGACCCCTCTGTGCGGGAAGGCAGCCGGGCTGGGAGCAGAAGGCTGCCTTCCATGTTTTCAACTTTTCCCGCATGCAGAAAGCTTTGCGGAGAAACGAGAGAGGGAGAAATGCCACATATCTACAGGTGGCTGCCCCGGAGAGGTGGGAGCTTCACCACACGCTCTGTGGAGGGACCAGGGAGGGGAAATTGTTTGCTAGATGATGCCTGTCATGTATTTCAAGCAGGATTTCTCGCTGCCCCCAGCCGCCAGTGCTGTGCTGGGGCCCTGGGTCCATGGAGAGGTAGGCTTTTGGCTCAGAAACAAAAGTGAAGACTGGACTAATTGGCATCAAAGAAGAGCTAATCATGCTCCTCACAAGAGCAGGGACGTTGGGCCTGGTGTCTGGGCTGCCTTACAGTACAGGTAATGAGCACTGATGGGATGCCATGATGCCCTGCTCCACGGCACGGTTTCCTCAGTGTTGCCAAGCCCAGGCAGTCTTGGAGATCAACAGCAGGGTGCTTCCTCCTTACAAATCCTTTGCTTTCTTTAAGGGGGTAAGAGGTGTTGGACAGACGTGAGACATTGATTGCTGGCTACTGGAGTTGTGAGAAGAGGAAGGCTACTACTCCTACTTGTTCCTACTTTTTTTTTCTTTAAGACTCTGCTCCACAGGTCATGTGGTTATAAGAGAACCTCATTTTTCAGTTAAGAAAAACGTGCTTTTCCTGGTAGTTAATGCAGAGAAAAACATGAAAACTCTGGAGCCTGAGCCAAAGACTAAAGAGTCAAAAGACAAACATACGGAATTGAACATCATTGTTTTTAATTTTTTAAATTATGTTCTTTAGGTGACTGACAATATTTTGGAACTGGTCTCTCAAACGTTTGGGATTAGCTCTCCTGGAAAGGAGAGGACGTTGCCCTCTAGTGCCACTTGGGAAATGCCAAGATCCCAGCCCACAGCTCTGCAGGGGAGGTGTTACTTGGCAAGTACCGAGAGCTTAATCAGAAGTTTGGGACCACCTTCGGGGGGGTCAGGGAGAAAAGCAGATCGGCTTTTCTCTTTCAGCTCTCCTGCGTGTGAAAGGCTGGTCCAGCTGGATAATACGCCCAGCATTAACTGCTAGCAGCAGGAAACTCTCCCCTTCAATGGCTACCTGATGCCCTGTGTGAAATGAGAGTTCAGCCAGTGGTACAGGCACTTCTTAGTGGACAAGTATCCACACAATCTAATTTCTGCAGTAACTGGTGTCTTTGTGTCTGCCACGACCATTCTCCCTGCCAGCCCAGCAGAGAGGACTGAAATTACCTGGGAAGAGTCCTTCCAGCTGAGGCTTTGTACTGCCCTGCAATAACAGCACATGTACAACCTGTGCCGCTTTGTTTCTTGCTGTAGTTTATCTGTGGATGGACAATTGCTATCTCCAGGCCTACAGAGTGAGCGTTATTAGACCTGTTAAAAATAAAATTAAAAAAAGTCTTCTGACTCCGAAATTCACTGCCTTTCAGTTTGTGTACACCTAGCTGAGAAATTGTACCCACTAATTGTTACTGAAGTTTGCAGTTGGTTGACCCACCAGTACAGTGCCAGGATACTGGGTGGAGTTGTGCAGCTCCTCCCAAGTTCAGATGTGTTCAAGATGCATGGCTCAAAGATGACCGGTCTGTCACCTCTAATATAATTGATGGATCAAAACACCACAGATTCAAGCTGTGGTGGATATGACAGTGTCTGTTGTAAATGCGTCTGTTCCAAAATGCAAACCAGAATTTCTAGATGCCACTGAAATGGTGAAGACCCATTGAGGAGCAGGTGTGGGGGTGGTGGATGGCAAAGGCTCTTTTGGTGAAACCGTTCGAAAGAGCAGGTCTGCTGACGAAGGGAGGGTCCCACGGTCACCTCGAACATATAAGCAGAATGAAAAGTGGCAGCAGCAAAAGCCAGTAATGCACCAAAAGCTAAGTGTCCAGGCTAAATCAGGCCAATACAAATAGCTGTGCTGGTGAATGAAATGCCAAGCTAAGCTACGTTTCCTGAAGCAGTTGAACCCTCAGCCACAAAGCTTGTCCCAGGAAGAAGGGCTGTTGCAATGACGATGCTATGGAGGGGGATAGCTCTACCTCATAGCTGAGCTGTATACAGTTATGGCCAGTTTGTATTTGTGAAGTGCATGCTTTTCCATCTCTCTTTAGTAGCAGAAAAAGCAAAAAAATAGGTGTTTCTGTGCATGTGTGCACTGGTGAGCATGTG
>NW_008824949.1:490914-502905 GCF_000699105.1 Pygoscelis adeliae
CGTGTGTTTGTGCTGGCTTAAGGAATTGTGTACGTGCATGAGAACAAGTGCTAGTGAACATGTGAACAAGACACTGACTGGCCATCATGCAGCTGCGTGTGGGCATCTTAGACTGCAGAAGAAACGGCGTGCGCTGGGATGGGGTGCGGATTACGCAAGGTCGGGTAGGGCTGCACGAGTGCTCGCTTATGCAAGCTGTGGGGAGTGTGGGTCTGCGCCAGTGGGAGGGCAGAGGAGCAGCGGCATGCACACAAGCACCCGTGTGCATGGGAAGGGAGGCGAGCGCCAGCACAGGACAGCGCGTGGGGCACTGTGGTGCTGGAGGGGAGATGCAGGAAGGCTTTTTTCCAACTGTTTATACAACACGGTTTGGCTCAGCAAAGAGTTAACGTGGTAAAGAAGAGTCTAGAAGGGCTCCTGCCAGCTATAAACAGAGCGATCAGCATACACAGGATGTGGCAAGCAGCTAAAGGCGTCCCGTTATTAACTTCACTTTTATTTCAAGGGGATTCACTTCTCTGTTCTGTGTCCCATTTGGGAAGTGAAACCTAAGTCATGGTACCATTAAAAAAAAAAATGGTCACAGCTCATTTGTTTTTCTACTTTGTTCTTTCTTTTCTTTTAAAAAGTTACTTTGCTTTTCCTTGAATGGAATTTATTGAAATTGCTGGTAACACATTAAGTCTTCACTCTCTGTTTCTCTCCTGAGGAATTACCGTCTCATTTGCTCTCATTTGAAACTGTTGACTCTGGGGGGAGTGTTTACACCTCACGACGTGCTCATAGTATGGTGCAACCCCGAGCAGAGGGAACAACGCGGGTTCCTCCTAAGCAGAGCCAGAGCCTGCCTGTGCACTGCTCACAAGATGCTTTGTAAACATTTATTCATGCTTGCACACATGCTCCCTTCCCTCCCCCATCAGGTGAGGAAATATTATTGTCACCATTTCACAGATGGAAGAAGTGAATGCAGATAGGTTTGGTGACTCACCCACAGCCGCTGAGGCAGATCTAGAGCTGAGGTGTTAAGCTCCCAGCCACCTAATTTAACCCAGCAGGTCACGTTCCCACCCAGGGCTGACAATATAGGTAGTGCCAGCTCCATCTACCTGCCATCCACTTGTCCTGTGAAGCAGTAACGCTCATCTCCACGTTTGCAGAATGAGATCAGATTGCTGTGGCTTGCTCCATGCGATGGTGTCATCAGAGTGCGATATATTATTGTGATATCATGATGTTATTATGCCTGAAACTAACGCAAGGCCACGCACAGAACAGAGGTAGGCAGTTGAAAATCAGCGACCGTGTGCTCCTCAACCACATCACACACACACACCCTGTACCAGGGTGTTGGTTGATCCCACCACACTGCAAGGATCTGCAAACAATCTGCGTGCTGGGCAGGGTCCCCCCACCTTCTCTGTTGGGGCGTGGGTTCATTTCTGCCCTATACAGTCCCGCTGCAAATGACTGAGGTAGGAAAGATGGCTCCGTGAGGCAGTGGAAGGAGAATGTTTGCCTCTCCGGTGGAAATGGCTCTCAAAGCACATGGTCAGTAGCTAAAGATCATGGCCCCAGTTCTCCGGTGAGGCTGGTTGGTTTTGAGTGCTGAGCACTTACTGGAAGCCAAGCCTCCTAAAGGTGGTTCAATGCAAGCACTCGGGAAACTGAGCCTTCAGTGTCTCATCACGGCTGGACATCCAGGGCCACGTTGCCATTGTTTGCTTCTGCTTTGCTATTTAAAATCCTTGCCAATATCGTTATCCTCTCCCACACAGAATCAAGAACAACAACAACAATAAACCCTCCCCCCCCCTTACCATCTTCATTCGCTTTTCACACTGTTTACACGGGTCATGATTTCACTCATGTCCAACTCATCGCAGACGACTCGTATTAGTCAGTTCCACTTTCTGAGATGGGCTTGTCTGGCTGGCTGCTGCTCAGGCCCCACAGGATGCTGCTGCAACCAGCCTCACGCTGCTGGAGGGGAGGTTAGCTTTCCCTGTACGAATCTTAATTTTCATTTTTAAATAAAACGCTTGGTGTTTTCTTCTTTTGAATATAACCTTTGTAACAGGTCATTCCAATGAAGCTGCTGTTGCTTTTTGCCTTGCCACGTGCAAAACTTGTTTCCATTGCCATGATGAAGTTTGCAGAAAGATCCTCCTTGATTTCTGTGGGCTTTGGACCCATCTCGCAGGGGCTGTTACTGCACCTGTTGAGAGCAACGGCAAAACGCCCACTAATTTCAAGGTGTGAGAGATTAGGGTCTCAGAAGTACTTGGGAGTGGGAGGGGAATGCATTTGAGTGCCTGGACTGTTCAAAGGCCTCCCTACATCTCTTCCTACCATGGTGTGTGGTTTTGGGGCATGCTGGGGCTTTAAAAGTGTGGATTGGGGGGATGCTGTGACTTTAGAGTTGGAGGGAAATGGAGAGGCGGAAGAGTCTTGAGCATCTAGAAGGAAGATGGCTTGCTCTTCTTCCTCCGGCCCTCCTTTAGGGACTAAGTGCCACCCAAACTGTGCCAGAGACCTGGGTTGTAGAGAGTCACGACAACACCTTTCCAGGCAGTTGTCTCTGGAGTTGAGGTTTCCTTTCCTTACTGAGGGTTAAACGTGAGTTTTCAGGATGTGGAGGAAGGCAGGGTGGCCAGCGCTGTGACCGGTGGCAGGAGAGCGTGGGCTGGTGTGTGGAAGAGCCTCGAGTCAGCACCTTTCATCCACAGAAACAGAAGACCCTCTGTTGTTGAACTGGCAGAGAGTTAATCTCATAGTTAAAATATTACTGGGCTCTACCTGCTCTTATCCTTCCACAGTGCAAGGGGCAAGGGGCTTAGTAGGTCAACTGGCTAGTATCTGACAGCAACTACAGGGACCCAGTCAAGGCCCAGAATCTGACCTGTGCCTCCTTGGTTAGATCCTTTTCCACAGTTCACATCATTGTTCATGCTTCAGTGTTCTTTGTGCTAACCACAACAAAGTGAAAACCCTGCAGAGAAGAAAGCTCTGGCCAAAGCCTGGTATGTTCAGTGCAGGCTTCATCAGCTGTCCTGCATAACAAAAGGATGCACAGTGTGCTCATGAGGGCAGCCTCGGCATCACTGGCTGATAAATGAAAGTCAAGTCCTTAGAACAGTGCAAAAAATAGTGCCTAAATTTCAGGCGTCCCCAATGGGGAAGACGGCTGTGGCAGCTGTAAGAGACAAATAAAACAACTAGTTGAGAAGGAGTCACAAATTCAGGGCAAACGCCCAGGCAATACCCCACCTTCTTCTTGTAAGAGGCATATAGCCAGCACCCCGTGGCACTACTAATCAGGGCCCTGGGTAGCACAGGGCTTGTTTGCTGCTGGCATTGCCACTGTGCCTACCCTAGCCACAGATCTCTGCTCCCAGACCTAAGCCACCAAGACTGCAAGTTAAAGTTTTGCTGGCCGAAAGCTTTCTAAATGGGAACAGGGAGCAATCCTTGCTATCTCTACAGGTTCCAGCTCGGCAATGTGTGCTACACCCATTCATCTAAATGCAGAATTAGCTCTGAAACTAATGATAAGGCTTTAAATGCTGTCACACAGCTAATTTATTTCCCCACTGTCCCAAAGTGCTTCCCAGGTGCTGAAAAGCTTAGCTGCCAAAATCTCCATAGCCTCTGCTGACAACCTCAGTGACATAGCTCTGCATTGCATCATCTTTCCTATTTGTGCAGGCCCTGAGTGCTTTCAGCCATTAATGTGCTCAGCCTCAGAGCCCCCAGCTGTGGCGGGGGGGCATTCTCCCCCTGACACAGCCCAGGAGACCTGAGGCCCAGCGGGGAGAAGTGACTTCTTCCTGCTCACAGGGGAAGTGGGCACTGGAGCACCACCATCAGCTGATGCCTCCCGTCTTCCATGCGTGTCTTCCTTCCTCAGAGCAACATGCTTTGCCTTGATGTCAGTGAAGTTACACAAGTGCAAACTAGGCGTGAGCTCACACTACAACACACTGGTTGTGCTGAAGGCACAAGGTCATCCCACCCTTGGGAAGGAGAGAGAGGACACGGGTGTATATACGCACACATGAACACACCTCGGTGGCTGTGTATAAACAGATGTGTACACACAGAGCTTCCATTTGGAGATGTGCCCCATGTGGCACGTGTCTGTTCAGGCAGAAAACCATCACTGCCCCAGTTCCTGCAGCAGAATCGTTTTTGTTTTTCTCTCGCGGGTTCTGGAGTTACTTCTGGTTTGCAAAAATAGCACTGCTCGAGGCAGCCTTCCTGATAGGTGGAATAGTTTCCCCTTGAGAAGAAACTGGTGGAAATCCCCTCTCTTGAGACATTTTTAACTTTGCCAGAAAACGCACAATGGGAGTGCCTGCTTTAACTAGTGAGCTGACTGGGATGAGCTAATGGGTTTTTCCATCTCTGGTGTCTAGTTCCAGGGATTTCCATGAATTGCTGTCAGGACAGAGGAAGGCAACAGATTGCAACTGTGGGATCTGCTGTTTCAGCTCCACTGACACGTCATTCCCTCAGGACACCCAGTGACCTGGTTAATCTAGTTCTTTGCTTCTGACTTCTCCTCGTAAATGATTTATCAACTGGCGTGGATCCCTGTTTGCTTAAGGAGGCGTGTGACGACCTCTAGCAGACCGGCTGCACAAAGCTACAGCCCGCGTTTGGCACCCAGCTGCTTGTCCCAGCTTGTGACCCTTGGCACGGGGAGCAGAAGGACAGGGCTCCGGCGGAGCCCAGTGGCAAGGGCTGATGCAGGGAACTGTGGGTAGTGTTTACATGGCTCTGTGGAGAGCCCCGGTGACTAAGCCGTCAGCTCGTCAGCGAGGGCGCTTGCAGGCCTGCCTTGGCCTGTCCTGACCCCCACAATACAGAGGTCCTGACTGGGCGGCCGGCTGCCGTGTTTGCTGTGTACAGGCTGTGGGGTACGAGTTGTGGGAAGCATCAGCTGTGCCAGAGCCAGCCTTCGGGTCCATGTGCTCCAGAGAAAAAATAATGTGAACGTCCACCACCTTGTCCATCCTCACAGAGTAGCATCGGTGGCAATGACACCAGTGTCTGAACCAGATGCAGCTCTGGAGGTCTTCGTCATACACACACATAAGTCAATACACGTGTCACCACACACGAAATGCTGCAGCTAAAAAGAAGACAGTACAGATCTAAACTCAAGCACTCAAGCCAGGGAAGTAGGGGATGATCCTGCAAGCTTTACATCCTGCCTTGGTACGTGAGGCTAAAGCAGTGCGGAAAGAGATCAGATATCACAAATTGAGCACCCCCCTAAAAAATTGTCTATGGGCAACTCCCTGCCTTCCCTCCAGGCCAGTTATTGCTGCTTCCTGCTCTGATTGTTTCAAATCTGGTTATCTTGAGTTATGCCTGTTCTGGCAAATATGGTGCAGCAGAGGGGAGGTCCTGTTGCAGTCCGTGCTGTATGCATGCCACAGATCACAGAGATTAGCACGGGAGGAATAGCTCAGATGAGCTGCTTGAGGCAGGTATTGGGAAGCTTACAGCAGAGCTGTGTAACAATTAGAAATACAAAACTGTTTAACAAAACCTTCATTTTGGAAGATACAGGGCCATGCTGAATTTCCGGATGGCCGGAGGCTGTTTCACAGGGGCAGCACCCAGCAGAAAGGGGAGCCGAGGAAGCCCACTCCAGCACTGGCCCAGACAGCCCCACGTGCTTCCTAAGAAGCACGGTGTCACACCACCCAAGGGCCATACATCATCAGGGAGGGCTGGCTTAGGCTGTGGCAAGGAACCTGCAGCCACATGTAGGCAGAAGCATGGGGTGTGTTTTCTTCTCGCATAAGGGTGGATCTGGAGCAGCCTTCAGCTTCCTGGGACCTGAGAGGTGGTTTTGTTTATAGCTGAAGAGGATGGAAGGTGCAGCTCCTGTTCCCTTTTTTGGGGGCACACCACGAGCTTCCTTTCCTTGTACCTCAACAGGAACCTCTGTTCACGCACACATGCTCCCACTCTGCACCTTGTACAGCACACCAACATCACAGAAGGACAGACAGCTGGTGGGATGTGTGAGGGCTAATGCCACCTCACCAGGAACGGTTATAGCTACCCTGTGGCTCAAAACCCAAAACCACGTCCCCAAGGACGTACTCAGTCTAGGCTGAGCCCACACGCCCTATGATATTCTAGTCATAGTTGCAGAGCAGAGAGGCAGGACAGGTAAAGAAAGGTAGGCTAGTGAATTATCCCAAAATCATATTTCCAACCTTTTAATATGTGTGGACGTATTTTAGGTATAACCTTCAATGTGAATTCCCAAGTGCTGGTAGATTCATATATGGGTAACTCAGGGTTCAGGCTTAGTTTCAAGGCCAAACTCACTGAGTGTTCACACCACCTCTTCCGCACACAGTCTTGCTCTCCGAACAGCAGAGAAAAACCTGGTCCATGTAGAAACTATGTCCTTACCAGCAGCACAAGTACTCCTGGCTCAAACCTCTTGGCTTTGCAAACTCAAACACGTTTACTGAGGACAGCACAGATGTAGCATGATGCCAGTGCAAAACTCCCCAAAAGCATTCCCCTGTCCCTAGGGCACTGAAACAAGAGCCGAATTTTCTCATTGACCTCTTTTGTGGCAGGTGCACAGATTTAGCAACGGCACATTAAAAAGAGCACCCAAAAACTCTGGCAGAGCGAGGACTGGAACCTGCTTCCTCTCATCTCCAGTCTCCCAGGTTGGGGGAGACATTGCTTCCAGGTACCTAGCTTTGTTCTGGTCCTGGCAACACAAGGCCATTTTCTGGTCCATTCTCTATCTATCCCAAAGGGGTTTTAATTTGCATTTTTGACCACAACCAAACAGATTTTTTCATTGAGCTGTTCACGCAGAAACCATTTTATTGAGCTGTTCTGGTTTTGGTGCGCTAAAATCACCCAGCTGGCAGAGCAGTTCAGTGCAAAACAGAGAGAAGTCACACACCTCTCAGTTGGGTTCTACCATAGGAGATCCTACCAGGATGCTCCGGTCAAGGCTACAGCTACCTGCCATGTAGTCAAGGCATCCTTCTTTACCACCACTGTTCTGGCAAGACTGGCTCAGAGTTAAGAGGCATCTGATCCCAGTGTCTTATCCAGGTCCTCTGCTGATGAGGTTTACATTAAATCTACTGGCAAGATCTAACAAGGTTGCATGCAGAAGGGCACAGTTATGGATGAATAGAAGTTAAGGGAATAATAACCTGCTTTTCTTGGACCTCGTCCAGTATTCACTAAAGGGATTTCTATGAGCATTAGTAGGATTCAAATCAGACCATAAATTTCTTGCAAATTTTCTTCTGCTTTATTAAAGCTGGAAAAAAAAAAACAAACAAAAACTATTTTAAAAGTTTTTTTCCCTTTTTCTTATATATTTATTTTCCTTTCTGCTCCTTCCTGGCACCAGGAAGAGTATATCCCACCTCTGACAAGACCTTGATCTGACAACTGCCTGTAACATGAGAAGTGCATTCCTGAGCCCCCCAGCTTTGCTGGCTGTGGAGAACAACCGACTCGGCCCTGCTCCACTTCAAGGCTCATCACTTGTACTGGGCACCGGCACGACAGAATTACATACCAAGAGGACATTCTTCCTATCTTATTATCACCTTCCCAAACTATCAATTAAAAATGTCACATTTCTGTACCCTGTGGATGTCATCTGCCTTATTTGCACACTTTCTTCATGCAGGGTTGTGACACATGCTTCCCGCAAGTCATCTGGGGAGGAGTATTACACGTGTCGAGGCACTTAAAGATGCCAGCAGAGTGCCTAATTGGATTTCAAAAGGGCATTTCTCCTGCTGCCTTTTGATTTCAATGCAGGTTGGACATGTAAACCCCAGTTACCATCTCTAGCTACCAAACACCTTTAAAGTCTGGTTGATAGCCTCAGTCCCCTCTTAGACTATGGCACTTAGCTCTCAGGGTGTTGCGAGGATGGAAGAAGTAATGACCTCGAGTTCTCCAGAAGTACAGAAATGGTGTCAACTAAGTAACTTTTAAGTCACTTAGAAAGACAGTCTATTAACACTTTCTGCTAATAGCGAGCTTTTATAGATTCCCATGATTCTCACTGCCAGCATCTTCATTCACACAAGGAAATATTTATGACCCTTCTCCCTCGAAAGGCTGGTTTATCTCATTTAAAATAGAGAGAGCATGAAGATACATCTGTCAACATTAGGGACATTAACTCTCCCTTTTTGTCCCCATGCTTAAAAAAGAAAAGTGTTCAAACCTTAAAGTGGAAGGTGAATCACACAGAGTGGCTGTGGATGGGAATCATTAAATGCCTGGCTACATTTTTTTATTGAAACAATAAAGCAATTTACCGTACAAGTAGCTTTGACAAAGTGGGGTTTAGGTTCTGTCGAAGTTCACAGCCCTATATCCCTAAAGGTCAAGTACAGCAGCAAAGCCTTTGACCCTTCTGAGCACTGAGGAGGCACTGGCTCTCACCCCAGGATTGCTGCTGGCACATCAGGCAAAGCATACACCAAATGTGTGCAAGCGTGAGGCCTGAAGGAGCTACCGCATCTCTGCTTTGATTTCCATGCAACTTCAGAAATGTGAGGGTCAATTCCCAGGTAACAATTCCTGGTCCATTACAGGCAAGCGCGGAGTCCAGAAGGGAGCAAATCTGTAGTCCTAATTTTGAACAAGAGAGAAAAAAACAAATCCAGTTTGTTTTCAATGCAGTCTTGACTGCCCGTAGGTTTTGGTCTGAACTACTAAAAGTGTGAGGCCTGTCTTTATGCCCCAATTTTGAAAGGAAGCCGTTTCTGTATTTTTTCAGCATTTTGGTGTGTGAGCAATAGGGCTGCCATCTAGAGGCCAAAGTGACTTTCCAGCACATTCCCTTGGACAGCAATGGCACTGGCAATAACCTGCTCCTCTTGCTACCTCCTTCTAAAGGATTTCTCATTTCTAAATAAAATTGCTATAGTATAAAGCACTTCTCCATCCACAGCTCTCATTCAAGAATTGCATATCCTGCCTTAATCAATCCAGCTTAAGAATGGGCTATGTAGATAACGAACGTATCCGCCATTGGAATGAAGGACAGTATGAAACATGAGATATAAAGCAGAGCCTTGCAGACATACGTGAGGGGCTCTGGGGAGCTCTGGGCTTCTGGGAGTGGTATTAAATGTGTGATTTTGAAAGAGTTATAGCAGGGAGACTCGAGTATGGGACAGGGCTTTATGTTGCCTTCCTAGTCACATCAAGCGCTATAGCCACAGAGTGAGCATGATTTTCATCTGCTCATCCCATTGCTACTCCTCACTACTGCCAGGCTTGGGAAGAGTTTGCTCTGGAAATGCCCCAGAACTGCATCTATTTTGGCTCCGAATGTGCTTTTCTCACAGCCCTACAGCAATCTCATTCCTTTCTGACAACAAGCCAGGGGGACCAGGTCTACTGAGACCAGCAGCAAGCTCTGGCTACCTAGGCCTGGACACTGTCCTTCCCAACTTGCCCCTGAACCGAATACTGCAAGTCAAACTGATCCAAACTCCCAGCAACTGGAACCAGTCTGAAACTTGTCTTGGTGGTTACGGCCTGTACAGAAAAGTCACATCTCAGCTCACGCTCCTTCCCCATGGCTGCTCCTCTGCCTTGCTGCCTAATCTTCTCTCTAGTCTGGCTTAGGAATGGCCAACCCTACAGCAGGCGTAGGAGTCATTTAATACTGACAAATGTTAAAAGGGACAAGGCAGAGGACATTCATGGCAACCTATTGCTCTCCACAAGGCCCCATGCTAATTTGAGGTGTGTTAAACCCTTCCACCTCCCACACATCTCAAGCAGCCGAGCAGGTTGAAGTGGAGCAGGAAAGTGAGGGTTCCACGGCAATACTCTGACCTTGCAGCTGGAGAGCCCCAATCAAATGGCCTTGCAAAGCACTTTAGTTTTGCTTGCACCCTGCCTGCCCTGTGCCCTGCACCCACTGCATTGCAAAATCCCCCCGTTGATGTGACTAAGAGTCACGCTCTGCAGCCTCAGCTTCAGTTTCTACCTTTCACAGCCCTGAAATGGAGACAGGGAAGTGTCAGATACTTTCTGTTCTCCTTACCTCGGACTCTCTCACCATGGGTGTTTTTGAGTCCAAGGGGCTGGAGGGAACTTTCAGTCAATACTATCGCGTGAGTGGCTAAATAAAAACAGATCTGAACCCAGTCAGCTCTGCTTACATCAAGGAAAGGGGAAGAGGCCGTTGACTCCAGCAAGCGCTAGCAAAGTTCTGCTAGAGGTGGCTAAAAATAGGCCTGCCCCTATAACACTTCCGTCCTGGCTTTGACACACTCACAGCTTTCACATCCCATCAGCCTCGCTGTTTCCTTGTCGCTGGCTTGCCTTACGCCCCAGCGTCACAGAGCAGCCCTTCCTGCCTGCGGACAGCTTCAGGAGCTTTGAAGTGCGCACAGCTCCCTCCCACCCTGGTGTAAGCGGCCACTTCCCCTGCCCTCTTTACGTGTACTTGAGTTGCAAATGAGAAGTGGGGTAAGCCCCCAGTGATGGTCTTGCCCTAAGAAGACACTAAAAGTCCCAGAGATACTGAAGACTGGAAAAGCTTTCCACAGTGGCGTGTTTTCTCAGTAAATTAAATGATGGAAAGTGTTTCCTTGAATACCCTGGGATAACATTCCCAAACACTGCCTTTTGATTTTGGTGCTTATTCTTGGAGAACTTTTAGCTTAAAATGGCCTGAACCTGCTTCTTGGAGTAAAAAGGAAAACAAGTGAACCCAGGATGTAGAGGAGGGGATGTGAAGGGGAACTCTTCTTTGTGCTCTGAGGCTGAGGGCTGAGATGTCCTTGCCTCTGGAGCCAGGGAGATGGCTGTTAGCACGCCAGTGATACTGTGTGGATGTGGATGGTGGCACATGGAAAATGGAGGTGCATTAGCAATGTACTGTAGGAAGAGCAAGAGCGTTACCAGTTCTGCCAGTGCTGTTTGTGAGGACAGAGCTCAGAGCAGATGGCCATCACTGTTAAGCTAAGGAGAAAGCAATATGAAGTGTGTTAACCCAGATGAAACGGAGACTGTTGAAAATGGCCTGTGCTTTTTGCCCAAGGTTTTCCAAATCCTGGGAAAGCAATGCCCATGGGAAGTTGGGCTGATTGGGAGCTCATTAGTGTTCCTGTCTTCCCTGCTTTTCAGTCCAGCAGGTACCAGGAAGGGCAAGGCAGCACATGCTAGACTCCTGGTAAAGACAAATAGGATCAGGGAAATCCAAGACCAGGGCTTTGCCGCCTTCTCTGGATCACAGACAATTAAGCAACCTACCACCTTGTTGCCATGCTGCAGGAGCAGGGGTCCAGGCAGTCTGGGAGGTGATCCACTCCTCCAGGAGTTTGGAGTCTGGCTGTTCTGGCCTCAAGCTCTCAAGCAGAGGGATTTGGTCTTGAAAGAGAAACACTTCAGAGCCCCCAGTTCTGCTCCCAGGTACCAGGGGTGAATCAAGAAAGCCAGTTGAGTCCCCTTGCTGTAAAAGGACTGGTGATGAGGGAGAGCTGGGCCCCTTCACTAGGGGTGAGGGATGCTCTCTTGGGGTAGCCTCTATGGAGCCCTGACGTTGGCAGAGGACTGGAGTGTGGAGAGGCTGCCTCGGGGAGTTGGCTTGGTAAGCGCCAGAGGTCTCTGGAGTGGACCAGTAAAAGGCACAGCTGGGGAAAGAGCCCGCAGCCAGCCTGCAGGACAGCCTCCAGGGAATAATAGCCCTGTTAGGAGAGGGCTGCTTCAGGGCACTGGGTGGTAAAACATAGCAGAAAAGGAATCTGCTCAGAAGTCACACCCAGACAGCAAGACATTTTCTCCAGACCAAGCCAAAAGTTATTTCCTGAAGCCTCTTTGTCACCAGACTCCTTTGAAGGAGTGGCAACATTCAGCATGTACCTAACGCTGGCTAGAAACAGGGCCATGGCAGAAGGGGGCAGCCCCAGTTCTAGGTAGCTCCTGTGGGTACACGGGGGG
>NW_008824949.1:502974-506266 GCF_000699105.1 Pygoscelis adeliae
AAGAAAGTTTTCTATTTCTCAGTCTAGTGCAGAGGAGAAGCATTTGTAAGCTCTCACTACTTCTAAGCCTTGCTAACCACTCTCCTCTCAAGACTAGCCTGTGAAGGTTTCCCGAGTGGTGGGTTTGTGGTTTTTACCATTGGCAATTTAGTATCTGGATCTTAATTCAACCTCTCCATCTCCCTCCCCTGCCCGCCAGTGGTCACAAAGGCAGGCAACCTGGGCCCCCAGTGAAGCTGTGCCTCTGTGTCTTTCAGAAGCTGTTGTGGGGATTTGGGGAGCTACCCCGGGGCCGCAGCTGGGCTGGAGAAACAGGTCCACAGCCCTTGGGGTCAGTCCTCGTGGTGGCCCTCATGCCAGAGGGACTTCCAAGGGCTTGAGGCACTGGCAGGGAGTCAGAGAGATGGGACACAGAATATCTGCACACACACAGACATGGCTTCCAGCAGATCCTCTGAGAGAGCTCACATGGCTCAGCTCTTCGGTTGATTTTTGGGGGCCCACCCCCCGGCTCCCCCACTTCTTCCTTCCGCTCCCCTGGCAGGTGAGCGTGCCGGAAACCACGAGGGGAACAAGACAGAGTTTCCAGTGCTCTAGTCAGGGGTGTTGTTATGGTTTTTCTGTGTGTTTGTGTGTGTGTGTGCGCACGCGCATGCACGTGTGTGTTGGGTTTTTTTTTCCACAAAGGCAATGGTTTGGGTCACCAGGGCTATTTTAAGATGGATTTTGCAAGTCTCTTCCAGACAGGGTATTTCCTTGAGGCAGTGTTACAGCACCATCTGGTGGGGTCCCAGCCAACCTCCAGCAGGAAAGGCGCTGCTCTTCTGCAAAGGGCGCTGACGAGGGGGCCACTCTGAGCGCACAGTTACCCTGCCCCGAGCGCAGCCGCTGCGGGAGAGGGGCCCGGGGCCCTGCCTGCCTCCTGCCAGCAGACACGTCGATGGGAGCAGAGGTGAGTTTTTGTCCGTGTTCACGGTGCGCTGGCCCTTGGCAAGAGCTCTCGGAGAACTGAATGCTCTTTGAAAGCGTAGCCTGCTGCCATGCTGCAAACTGTCCTGGGTCTTGGTTGCTTCATATGATCTATCTGATGCTAAAGCTTCCCTCTGTGACTGCGTTGCGGCTGACATGCTGGTACCCTGAGATCTAATTGCCTATATACTGGACAAACCCCACTGTTAGGTAAACCGCACCGTCATGGTGAAGAGGCGTGTGGGGCAGCTTTAGACCCAAGTCCAAGACAGCACTGGCTGCTACGTAACACTGCAACAAGCATAAACTGCTCTCACCATACTCTTTTTCCGCATACAGCTGTGTGCTGGTTCTGACTGGGATGGAGTTAATTTTCTTCACAGTAGCTGGTATGGGGCAATGTTTTGGATTTGTGCTGGAGACAGTGTTGATAACACAGGGATGTTTTCGTTACTGCTGAGCAGTGCTTACACAGAGTCAAGGCCTCTTCTGCCTCTCACACCACCCCACCAGCGAGAGCAGGCTGGGGGTGCACTAGAAGTTGGGAGGGGACCCAGCCGGGACGGCTGACCCCAACTGACCAAAGGGACATTCCACACCATATGACGTCATGCTCAGCATATAAAGCTGGGGGAAGAAGGAAGGGGGCATCATTCGGAGTGATGGCGTTTGTCTTCCCAAGTAACCGTTACACGTGATGGAGCCCGGCTTTGCTGGGGATGGCTGAACACCTGCCTGCCCATGGGAAGGAGTGAATGAATTCCTTGTTTTGCTTTGCTGGCGTGCGCGGCTTTTGCTTTACCTGTTAAACTGTCTTTATCTCAACCCACGAGTTTTCTCACTTTTACCCTTCCGATTCTCTTCGCCCCCTCCCACTGCGGGGGACTGAGCGAGCGGCTGTGTGGTGCTTAGTAGCCATCTGGGGTTAAACCATGACAAGCTATTACTGTTGTTCAGGTACGATAGACAAATGTAGGGTAGGAAAGTGCGCGGTCTAGGTTTGCAAGGTCTTAGCTGAGCTAAGTAAATTCACTCATAGTTTGCAAGGTGTTCACTGAGAGATTTGGGGTCTCAAAAGTTATGTACTGAGTATCATCCATTCTCACTGGGAAATACAGCATAGTGTGATCATGTCGGTGTTCAAGGATAAGAGATACGAGCTACTGGACTAAAAGAAGTTCAGGAGAGTATGTACAATGAGCAGATGTGGATTTTAGACCATCCAAGTGCCAGAACTGGGAAAAAGTAAAGCAAATTGAAACAAATGGAGGGCAGGTGTGGGCAGAAAGCTTGCAGCAAGCATTTTGGCAAACCTGGAAGACCAGTCTACATGATCAGCCGTGTTCTTGTACAGTGCTAGAAATAGGCTGTGACAATTTGAAGGAAAAGAACGAGGAAGCTTTTTAAACATATAAGAAAACTTGGTTTTTTGAGCACATCACTTTTCACTTAGGCATTCACAGGAACTGGCAGCGATGCAGAGAACATGGCAATGGCCATGTGTGTAAGAAACAGCAGAGCTGCTTGCTTACACTTTTTGTTAAAAAGCCAGTGTGATCTGAAGCTTTACTGGGAAAAAGACATAGAAGGAACAAAGCCAAGTGCAATCAGAAACAACACTTCAGGCTGAAGCACTAGATGTTGTGTTTAACTCCAACTCTGGTAAATTCCATCTTTGGCCAGAGGCATGGAAGGGCTAGACTGTCTAGAGAGGTCAGATACCGATTCTCTGGTGGTCAGTACCAGCAGAAGGACAGACTGCCCATGGCCTAGGCAGGCACAGTCTGCTGCCCATTTTGGAGAGCTCTGGCTGGTGGCTGGAATGCTGCTGGCCTGGACTCCTGATGTCCCGAGGCACTTAGGAAAATCCCAACCAGAAGTCACAGTGGTGGGTGGGGCCTAGACCCACAGTCCCATTCACCGAGTTTGAGGAATAATTCTTTCACCTGTAGATGTGAAGTGCAAAGATTTCGTCCAGTTTCCTTTCTTTCCCTGTATATTTTTCCCCTGCTTCCCTTTCTTGTCATTGCAGTGCCAGCATCTGCTGCAACACCTCCACCCTACCCCCAACTAAAATCTGGCTCAAATTTTAATATCAGTTTGGGGTGCCTCTGCTTTCAAGGCTCTACAGTGGGAGCATTTTTGGATTTTAGTGACTTCAGCTGTATCAATGGGTGCTCACTTGCTTTAAAAGCATGACCTGCTACATCTTACCTCTATGAACCACAAAGTAATATCCACGGACCTCTGAGACACAAGGAGAAAGCACTTGCCTTAGAATGCCGGAGAGCTGGCTGTTGGGTAAAACAAATGCAGCTTGCAT
>NW_008824949.1:506315-528045 GCF_000699105.1 Pygoscelis adeliae
CTGAACTTGATCTCGGGGTCTCCAGTGATGTATCACACCTACATACACACATACGGAGCAGTTCTTGGTCTGAACTGAAACATCCGCTCTAAGCATATTGATCTGGATCTTTCCAGCTCAATCTGCCACTGCTAAATGCCCACACAGTGCAAGGGTTTTCTAGAGTGGAAAAGGAGAGAACAGGGAGAGAAGACATTCATCCCTGGTTACAGGAAAAAGCCATCACACAACACAAAGGTGTCATTCATTACCAGTGAAACTCTGTCTTTTATTTTAAGCCCTTCATTAATCTTGAAGAGCAGGTTTTACCATACACTCTTCTCTCCCTCATCACTCCCTCATGGTCCTAGGCCCAGCAGATCAATAGTGGTGATTGTCCTTTGAACATCTTGAGACTACCCAGACATACAGAGCTGCCATTAGCTAGTATTTCACTACAGCATATAGTTTGGCCTCGTTTGTAACCCAGGCCCCCAGCCTGTTAACCCTTGCACTTTCCTCTTGGTGCTGGCTCCACCCAAGGCCTGAACGGCTCCCTTACGTGGAGTCAGTGTTTCTGCTGTATCCTCTCCTTTAAGCTGACGTGCATAGAGCACTCTGCTTGTGCTGCTCCCCCAGCTACAGCCTTCTGCCAGGCGTAACTGTTCGCTAATCAGCGTTATTGTCCTCGTGAATCACCCCCAGGGTGAAAGGCTAACAACTCTCCTGCAGGTTTGCAAAGAGAGGGGGTGGAGGGGTAACTAATTGCCGGGCTGGTAAAATGGGAAACATGCCCTCAGGTACTGTACGCACAGAGCATTTAGTCTTCCAGCAAACAATGGCTAAGGAGGGGGAACGAGGGAACCAGACTGGAAATTACATGCTTCCAAAACCCTTGTTAGAAAATTAAAGCCACTTAGGAATTGTACAGCACTCAGCTCTACGATTAGGCTGCAGCAGGAGCAGACAGAGCTGAGAACTTCCCGCCTCAGAACTCATCGTCCTCGACCCTCTCTGCTAGAGCAATGGCCGAGCACCGCGGGTACGGATCCCGGGGCATTTCTTCCTACTCGGAAGCACGCCGCTACTTCACCTCATTTTTAAAAGAGGACCTTTTTCTCTCCTGATGGGAACCAAACCCCTCCGAGCCCGTTTGATGGCTCCACAGGCGGCGGCAGCAAGTAGAGCCACTAGATGGCAGGAGTCAGAGCCGAACCTGCCCCGTGGGGAATCCTGGCCCTGGCCGCGGGCGCGTTCCTCCTCCTGACCTCTCTCGTTTTGCAACCGCAGGTGAACGCCCCCACCACTTGCTTTCCTTTTCTCATCGATAAAGCAGAGACGTGATGTGGCCAAGTGTAATAGAGTTTATCTTCACAAACTGCTGGGATACCCTTGGATGAAGAGCCCCGTGTTAAATTGACAAAAATGTAATTAATAATAAAGAAGTGGTTAAACATTGGAACAGGCTGCCCAGGGAAGTGGTTGAGTCACCGTCCCTGGAAGTATTTAAAAGACGGGTAGATGAGGCGCTTAGGGACATGGTTTAGTGGGCATGGTGGTGTTGGGTTGACGGTTGGACTCGATGATCTTGGAGGTCTCTTCCAACCTTAATGATTCTATGGTTCTATGATTCTGAGTGCCATAACCATCACAGAAAATACGCTCTTATTTTTGGCGTGGGATGTAGCCAGTTGCTGAAATGCAACTAATTGCATTGCTCAACTTCCAGCTGTGCCCGGTGCTGCAAGCAGTTGCATGCTGTAGCATAAGGCTTCCTCTGGGAGGAAAATGTCCTGTGGTAAGAGAAGCACAAGAAATCCTGGACAGAAGGGGAGTGATGGTGTTCTGTTTGGAGACTGACTGCTTGGAGGACAAAATGGGAGGGTAAAGTTAGGAAAACCAGGATACTTGTGTTTGTGAGGGAGGCAAACAGAAGGATCACAGGGGAGTTATACCCCAGGTCATAATTCCACTTCCTCCCTCCCAGAGAGGACTGGAAAAAGCATCATTGCAGGAGACCCAGAGTACCCACTCTCTGTGATGTAATTGAATTGGCTTCTGGAGGATCAGATGAGCATCAGAGCTGGCACAAGACAAGGGGCAGGCACAGGGATGGTAGCTTGTAGCCTGTCTTGCCAGCAGCAAGCTGCTAGATCATCCTAGCCGTATTGCCCAACTGCAACCCAAGGCACAAGTGGAACCTTTGAATCTAATGTAAATTTAACATTTGTATTGTCTTACGTCACCTCCATTTCCTGAGGAGAAATTTGTGAAAACTGCTCTTCAAGGATCAGGTTAGCAGAATAAGGGTAGGAGTAATGACAGATTTACTTGTAAATCTCTGAAGTCATCATGACTTCAGAGCTTTGTTCCTTTCAGCTTTGCAGGGCTGGGAGCAGAAGCTTTCTGCCAGCTGGAAAGGATGATTCCCAGCTTTCTCATGGAAAGTGTCAGGTGTTGGAACATGCTGCCTGTAAAAGATATGACTTTAATACATTAAAGCAGTCTATTTACAGTTATTTTGAAGTGGAGCTTACATTCCTGTGCTCTGTAAAGTTGGAACTAAGGCACCTGATACGGATAAATAATTTGGTCCAATGCAGTCTAAAAATGTTCTATTTTTAAAACAATCTGGTTTCTGATACAGTAATAGTTCAGCCAAGTTTCAGACTCTAATGTGTTCCCTGAAGAGTCTACCAAGCAAGTCTGTCTCCTAATCAAGATGCCTACCTGACTCGCAGGTATTATCTTCTCACAGGAACACAGGTACAACTTTAGTTTTCTTTAGACCTTTTGCTCTTCAGCAGAACACCAAGTATTTTTAAGCAAAACAAACAAGCACACGTTCCCCAATTTATCTCAAGATCACCTGCTGGAGGAAACCTCTAAATTTGAACTGTTGTCATGAGTATGAAGGTTGTATTCCCTTCTGTGGTCTATGTATACCAGTCTTTGACACCGAAACTGCCACCTGTCAAAACTCAAACTCCCTCTTGTCCTTTTTTTTCCCTTCACGGCTTCTATCTACCCCAGTCCCTCTTCTTCCCTCTCAAGACTTTTCTACACTTGCTGACCACCAAGCAAGTATTTTATTCAGGCTGCCGAACTGTCCTTTTAACCCCTCTGCACCCACTCATATGCCCTAAACCGACAAACTCCAGATTGGGTTTGCTCCAGGTTGAGGTCAGACATGACCAACTTAGAGTGGCACAATGAGTTATCCTTCATCAAAGCAATTAATCAAGCGTACGCAATTGTAGCTCATTTTACATGTCAGGTAAGGTCAAAACTTTAAACCCCAATGAAAAATGTAGTTTTCATTTCCAACTCTACCGTGTGCCAAACAGGGCTGTGCTGCTCTGAAACCTGCTCAAAATTGTTAGGACTTCCTGATACGATAGTCTTGAATTTGGTTTGGTGTGGGTTTTTTTTTTTTTTCCCCCTAAAGGCAAAAAAAATGCAGTCTGCTATTCACAGTCTGTCATCTTCAAGAAAAAAATCAATGTGGTGACACAGCAGGAAATGAGGGGGGAGGAAATCAGACCACCCTTCCGCCTTCTCCCCCCCATACATTTCAAGGGCTTAAGTTTTGACACGGAAAAAGCCATGGAAAAAAGTCACGTGCACAATAAATAAAAATTTGGGCTTCAAAATCCCTTATTTCTCCAGGCACCGAAATTAGTATCCCGAAAGAAACAACTGAGAGCTGAGTAACCAGGGACTCAGCCTGTCCTTTAGGAAAACTGTTTTTAGCTGCTAAAGATTCCTATCCTTGCCCTTCAAATAAATACTCAGAAAGCTACCAAGTTCACATCTACCATACACAAATCTTTCCCCAGAGTAAGACCAGATTTAATATTCTTAGTATTTCAGAAGCTCACCTTTTCCTCACCTAAACACCTTTGTATATCTTAGGGGAACAAAGAACCACTGCTTGCCACCTTGAAAAATGTAAGAAAAATTAGTGGGAGGTCCATTTCCGTCGTGTCACATTGCATTGGTAACACCACCCTACAACTGGCAGTCCGTAGTTACCTGTTGCTACATTTAGAAACCCCTACTAGGGGTAACTTGGATGCAGCTGTGCTGGCAAAGATGTTTAAACTGCTACTATGCCAGCACAGAAAAGAAATACTGTCATAGGCCTTTCTACGCTAAACCACTATCAGTTCAATCATACAGTTTAAAATAAGTTAAAAAAAAAAATGTACTTCTAAGCAGTATTAATAGCAACACAAATCTATGGGTAGACTGGGCTTGAGGTTCAGAAATAAGCTGTATGTATGGTTGCAATCACAACAACAATTATAAACTTGCTTATAACCTCAAGGTGTTCGGGGGGGAAGGGGAGGCTGGTTCTTTGGTCTATACTCATCTTAACTGTTGCCACTGCTGACTGAATCAACAGAAAATTACGGGAAGGGAAATGATGTTGTACAATAATCAAGAATTAATAACATTCACAAGATCTTTAATTTAAAGAATTTGCAGGGTAAGCATGCTGCGGTCAGAAGCATTCAAGGTCTCCGATACTGCATTTGCCAATCTCAGAGGTACTAGGCTAGGCAGTGGAGATTTTGGGGAGGTTTTTTGCTGGCGTAACAAATTTACCGAAGCACGCAACACCGACATTTAACACAGCTGAGCATACCCCAGCTTTCCCAACAGAGTTGTATCTAGTAAGATTCCTCTGCAAAGTGACTTGTTTGTTCCTTGTGTTCTTTCTGAACTGCTACCATATTCAGAGCACATCAAGCCAAACACGCAAAGAACACGATCAGCAGTAACTTGCTCTAGAAAGGGCGTCAGCCTTGAAGCCTTAGATGCACAGTAGCGTGGGCCATATAAGAATCTCTGGAACCGCATTTCAAAAGTGGCAAATGATTTTACCTATGGGAAGATTCCAAGACCTATGGCCGTGTGGTTGTCGGTTCTTCAGTTGAACTGGTGGACAAGGAGGTGTCACACAAATCTGTCTGCAAGGACTGCAGAAGGACTACTATTTGCCATCCGTGTTCAAACAGCCACTGATGGCCACGGCAGTAAAATCCTATCCTGTCCTGTCCTCCTTTTAGTCAGCACCTGGTTACGTAGGTGTCGCAAGTAGTTTCTATTTTACATTTTGCTTGCTTCCATATGGGTACACCTTCAAATAAATTTCCTTGTGATCGTGTTTGCAAGATTGTACGAAGTGAACAACAGCAACAGTAACATTACTAAACAAACTGCAAAGTAAGCCAGAAAAAGGTTTTATTTTATTAGGAATGGTACATTTAAACACACGTAAGACTTTGGGATTAATTTACATATTTTTCCAAAAATGTTTCCCTTCTTTAACAATACAGAAGTTAAAAAAAAAATCTAATTCCAAATTATAAGAACAAACAGTATTTGCAGTGGAAATTTCTATTAATCAAAACAGCTGTGCATTGAGAAGATTTAAAGAAATTACCCTCTTTACGCTTTAACATGATTAACTTTTCCTGTCGCAACTGACTATACTTTTCCTGGGATTTTTTTGCTGCTGTCATTACTAAAATAACCTTCCTTTCCATCAAGACTATTGCTAGTCATACACACGTTATTCAGTATCATACTTTTGGGTATGAAAGCTATGTCACTTTTATAAACACCAAAAACATGGACATGCATATTGACATTTCTGTGCAGTTTTATGGAGTCACCTGTCAAATAAGGCCTCTACATACAATACCACATACTAGTGAATTACTGGAAAATTATTCTAATGGATTCCAAATAATCCTGACATCTGGATGGTACGTCTCATTTTAACAGGAAATTCCAGCTTTCATTACTGGTTAACATTGTATTGATTCACTGTCCAAATGAGCAATATTCAACTGACCAATGTGTATTCCTGAAAGTCTGTTGCAAATTAAGCATATTATCAAGGTCATTTAAAGCTGGAACTTAAACAGCCTGTTAAGCCAAGCAACGGGGGGAAAAAGTGAACTCTAAACTAAATTCAGCTGGTCCATTCATTCTCACACAGAAAAGTAGCCACAGCACCTTAAAGGAATAAAATCTATACTTCCTGTTCTCGGACTTAATACCAAGGACAAAAGCTAACATCGTATTTTGAAAGTCAAAGGCCTTGGAGGTGGAGCGGAAAGTGGGGGGCAGGAGAGGGAGAAAGCAGCATATTGTCTCATCCCATTACCTCAGCATTATGTGTACATAATATATCTATGATAGAAATGTTTACTAATAGCAGGGAAAAAAAATAAAAAAGACTTCCCACTCCAGACTTCACTGAAAGGAGAAAGCCGACAGCCCCTCCTCACAGAGATGGCCTATTTGATGACAGGCACTTTGGCAATGTAAGAGGAGGTTACCCTTTCATCATGTTAACTCTTCCCCTCCCGGTTCTCATGTATAATTTGTCTCAAGTCTTCAAGAAACTTGAACCAAATTAAATGCATTAATACACCTCTAAGAGCAGGTTAACTACGGCTATGAGCAGAGCTCGACCTAGAACGAGATTTTCTTTTAGAAGAAGAGGGAGATGGGGAAGAAGCTAGCAAGCTGGAGCGGTGGCTTTTCTGAGAGTAACTCTTTTTAGGTGTACGACTGCGAGAACGAGACCGGGATCGAGAGCGGGACCGGGATCGAGAGCGGGACCTGGACCTGGACCTTGATCTCGACCTGGACCTGGACCGGCTGTCCGATCTGGAAGATCCTGTAGACCTGGACCTGCTGCGAGATCTTGAGTAACTCCTTGATCGAGATCTGCTTCTAGAGAAACACAATTAAAAGCTGTAGTCTCACCTCCTACTAAATTTAAAATATTCAACTTAAATTCTCAACTACTTTGTATGCACAGCACAGAACGTCTGAATGCACTAGGCACAGCATTCAGTTATTTCAGAGTGCTGCTAGATTTCTGTTATGCTCCATCACAACAGTATCTTCTTAGGCGAAGGCTAGCCTTGACATTCTCTGCTAGCTTGGCAAAACACGAACTGCCTAATACAAGATGCCTGCCCCCACTGGGAGGAGGGAGACAAATTTTTAGCCATTTATCAAGTAAAGCACAGAAATGAAAATTCATACCTGTGGTATTTATTCTCTCTAGAAAGGCCCATGTAAATTAGGGTTTCTTTCAAGACACTAAAAAAGTCTCTAAAGGCATGGAACACCAGCACACTTTAAGGCCTGAGAGTTTAACACCTTCTCTAGTTATGCGTCCCTTTTTTCATGAAAATAAATGGATTTATTTTTTAAGAGAGACAATGAAAGAGCTGCAGCCAATGTGATTTTTTTAATGACTAAATGGCAGAACTGCTTTGGGAATAATGCAAGCAAGCTAACTGTTTTTCTTTTATTCTCATGAAAAAGTTGGCTTTCACAACTATGAAATGAGAGACATTTCACAGGACTCTGAAGCAGCTTTCCATTAAATTAAAAGGCTTTTAATACCAAAATTCATAGGTTTTTTTAAAAGTCATTTAAATATCAAGTTTTATCTTTAAAAAAAACCCCACAACTCCTTACTCTCATCCAAAAGTGTTCTATTTACCCTGTTTTCAGCAAGTCAGTTCTCATCTAAATCTGTTTACGCTGCTAGAAAGCGGTTCTGTGTGGTGATATTTAGCTTGGGGCCAAAGAATTAGATAATAAAACTTTGGCATCGATACTACCCAAATCCACGCCCTCAGCAGAATTTTATCAGGTCAGGTGACATACCTATGCCTTCTGTGATCTTCAGTCAGTTTAATTCTGCGTCCATTCAGCTCAGTGCCATCCAATTTTTCCAGTGCACTCTTCATATCACTATAAGATGCAAATTCCACAACCCTGTATACCATCAGGAAAAAAAAGAAGAAGTTTTAGAGAAACTGAAAAAGCAAGGAGAACAAGTTTGGGCTTTTTTCAATCTGTTGATTCACAGCTTGATGTTTTATCTTCTGAAAGCTAATTTTTAACCTGGTTAACAGGAAAATATGATACTAACAGTCCTAGCCATCCACACCTTCCACATCCTTTTAAACATTACCAGAACTCTCATCTGCAAAGAGATAGAGAAAATCCAGGAAGCTGCACAAACCTGCACCAGCTGAGGAAGTATCTTTCAGTCCTCCACTACATTGCATTCTAAAGCCGTCCAAGAAACAAAATAAACTTGCAGACCTTCCTGCCCTACTTAGAGTTTTAACAGTGAATAGAAAAAATCCCCTTTGTTTTTTTAATTTGTCTTCCCCTCAAAAAAAGTCTAGAGTTGCATTTGCTTGCAACGGCCCTAGAGCGCTGTTTTGCCAGCACAGACACTCCAGTCATACTTCCCTCTCTCCTGCTTTGTTGTGCAGGACCTTTGTAGTCTGCAAAATTAAGAATGGAGAGCAGGCAGCTAGGTATCCGTAAGGAGATTGGTTATGTTCATTTCCTATGACTTTGACTGTTGAAGCAGTGCAAAGCAGCCACAGGCAGGAGGTATTTTAGTCACAGGAGTCAGATCATAAATGATTATGAATAAGTAACTCTAAGTTAAAGACAGCAGAACTCAACTGCTGAAAGGTATTCTCCCTTCCCTTTCTGCTTTGACACATTGTTTTCATGGTAGAGAGTAGAGACCGAGTTCAATACCACTTCTGAACTCCTACTTACTGACCGTTTGTGTTTTGGTGGGGGTTTTTGTTGTTTGTTTTTTTTAAATTGGAGAAATGTCAGCATCTAAGCCACACCATAGATTTAGGTTTCTTTTTTTTTTTTTTTTATATATTACAAGGATAATCTTGCCTTTAACAGTTTCAGTTATCATACAGATTTAGACACAAAATGAACTTACCCTTCATTCCTGTTGTTTCTGTGTGCGTCCACATAGGTGACCTCCCCTGCCTTTCTCATGACATCTTTCAAGTCCTGCAGCAAAAGTTAACATTTTAGCCTTAAACAGGACACAAATGAGTCAGCTAGCAGTAAGTAATACCCCCCTAAAACTTTCTTTGCTAAAACTGCTTAATGTTTTTATATTTTTATATATATAAAAAAATACATATAATTTACAAAAAAAGTTTCTGAAACAGCCTATGTAATAGCAGCTGCATATAGAAAGGATCCCTCATTTTTACAACTACAGTGAATAAGATACTGCTTTTAAAACAATCCTGCATCCCCAAACCAGCCGTTAAGAAAACACAATGCAATACTTAAAATACCAACATATGCACTGAAATCAGAACTATAACAGATGAAAAGCAACGTAGTATTAAATGCAAATTGTCACAACTAACAACCCAGTTAAATGACAATCCAATATATGTAGACAAATTCATTTTATATGCTCACCCCCCCCAACTTCACAGCAAAATTAAAAGCAAAAAGGTGTAATTACATCATTAATAATTTTACAAAGGGAACAAGTTTTCCTGTATTTCACTTGAATATCTGTCACACTACAGTACCACGTCAACAGACGCGCTTGTATTTAACTTAATAGAGGCTGAACAGGCAGACACTGTAAAATTACTTGCTTAGCGATAGGATGAAGTACAAACAAATAATGTAAAACATCACTAAAAAGCTAAACATTTGTATAAGTTAAAGCAGTACTTTTGCCAAACAGTATCTGGTATTTTATAATCCCAGACTACTTACCACAACATGCCACAAGTGGCAGATGATATAAGAAGATACCTTAAGCAAAGAGTTGCTTGTCCAATACCTAGCTGGCCAAGAGGAACTCTCTTACATGAGAAAGGCAGAGTGATGGCTCATAGCAATATGCTTCACGGAGGTACCAGAGGCCCTGAAAGCACTGGACATAGTCTCCAGTCTCCAGAAGTGGCTAAAGAACCCGAGGATGATCTGTGCTAGCCAATCGAGATCAAACCCAGGCAAACCAAGATCTAGATCGCCAAAAAACAGGAGTGTCATAGGAACCAAAAGGAAAATTCAGAACAGGCCAAACCCTAGAATTTCAGCCACTAGAAACCCCCAAATCTTTGGTTCTTTTTCCTCCACACAAGAAAAATGAGGGTTAACCAAATCAAGGTTGTTAGAAGAGGTTCAAAATGCACTTGGTTAGAAATAGGCTTAAGGAAGAAAAGACTACAAAACAAAAAGCCAAGAAAAACCTTTAGAACATTTGCCACAGAATATAAGAAGGCTTAGTTTTATCTAATCTTTTAATAAAAATTCAACAGTTTTATTTTAAAAACTGGCATATGCAAACTAGTAGATATTTTCCTTGTTTCACGTGTGCTTAACAGAAAGAAACCTTAATAGCAAATGAAAAATGGGCCCTACAGCACCATTAAAAGTAATATTTCAACCTCAGTATGTTTATCCCAATTTAAAGACAAAGAGCAAACTTTTGGCTCTGCTCAAGTCAATGACAGCTTAACCAGACCACGGCTGGTAAGGCAAAAGGAAGTCAGAAAATGTTAATCTACATAATTATTTTCTAATTCAATAACTTCAGGCTTTAAAACTGAGGCCCCCACAGACTTGCCACACTATACGCTGAATCCTAAGTATCATCATCATGAAGTATCATTTGTAATAGTAATGTCAACATGATTAAGATGCCAACATTATTGCTCAAAAGACAGTAAGTGTGCATGTGTTGTAAAAGCTCAACAGAGTATTTGCTATTATTAGGGGAATGCTTTATCCGGTTTTACTTAACCAGTGGAACAGTCAAATTTTATCCTAAGTTTACTGTTCTGGTTCACCTTAAACAGCACAAGAATACCCTGTTGTCCTTAGCAGCAAACGAAAATAAGGTGTAGGACAACCATAAATAGGAAAAATACATACATCAAAAATTACATCTTGATGTAACACAGGTCTGCTTTTCCCAACTGCTTCAAAATTCACAGATACTGAAGAACTAATGAGGGTGGTTGGAAAGCTCTGAACATGCAGAAATACATGTTTGCTAAATAAGGAGAATTCTGACAGCTTGCCTACTACTTAGAGATGAGATTATCTATTAACAAAATAGTCAACAATTTGAGGAAACTGATCTAAATACAAATTTTATTTATGGTTTGTTTGTTTTGGTTTTTTTAAAATATGCCAACACAGTAACTTTTACAGGAGACAGAAGTTCTCAAAGCATGGGGATCTGCACACACCAAAGATGAAATTATGCGCCTAAGTTTTCAAGCAAGGTTCCTAGCGATTGTGCTTGCTAGAAGCTCAGGGATTAGAAAGGAAGAACAATGCCACTACTGTTAATGTATTAGCTATTTTAATCTGTTGTGTAAGTAGTGAAAAGAAGTTAAAACACTACAGTCAGTATCAAAGCAGTACAGCTTCAAAATTAAACGAGGCTTGCATATGGATGTTAGCTTCAAATGATTTCTATTTAGGCAGGTATCAAGAAGTAAAGTCTCTTATATGCTAACTTATCACAAATTTAAGAGAGTCATTAAAACATTTAATTAGAATCCTAAAGATTCATCAGCATGAAATTCGATTTGGGTGGGCTAAAATGGTAAGTACACATAAAGCCATTATAAATATTCACAAATAAAAGAAAGTTACAGAAACGTTGAATTTTTTTTCAAGTTATGAATTTAACACTAAACAGCATTATAGGATTTACTCTCCTTAACACTCCATTCTAGCTTACTTCTCTGGTCCCTACTGTCGTTTCCAAGCGCTGTGTTTTATAACAATCTCTTCATGTACATAACTGCATAGCATACCCAGAAGATATTTAGATGAAATCCACTTGCTCATCACATGAACTGAGAAATTGTTTTTTTAGTTATTCAATAATTAACACAACTGTACAATTATGAACCTTTTGAACCTGTCATGCAGAAGATAAACAAACCTAGTTCAGCCATTTATCTGCATGGACTGTACCCAAGCTCTTATGAAACTCATCAGCGGAGCTTCAGGCAAGCCAAACAGCCTCCTCACGTGGATTTAGCTGCAACACCAAGGCTTTGAACATTCAACATGTTCTACTGCATCTTTCAGTACACTAGCTCTCTTTATTCAAAGAATATAAAGGTTAATGAACAAGACTGAACTCCGCTACTCACTCACCTTTTGTAAAGAGCATCTGTTGTTATGCCCTTAAAAAAGTAAACTTTTTATAGACTGTATACGACGCAGAACATAATTAAAGGAATTGATTATATGGTTATTCTGTTAAAAGCCAGCTAAAAATTAGCAAAACTTTAGCAAGGGGTGAAAAAAAAAAAAAAAGAAAGGTGGTAAGAAAGCTTCAAAAGACAATTACTGAAAGTTTGGGGTTTTTAAAAAATACCTACAGTAAGCATACTTTACACAGTAGCTTTCTTAAGATTCCCTTTATTAATGATGTATTACCAGACTTCTCAATCATCATGTCACAAAAATATTTTCCAAAACCGAAGAAAAGACTGTAAATTTCACACAGAACAAAGGCATGCACTTCCAGGTGTAACAATACAAAAGGATGACATAGTTTGAATGGATGCTATGCTTCAATAATTTAGAAACAATCTAGAATCTTCCAAAGTTTTATCAGTTGATAAACGCAAGTAAGCAAGAATCAGTTCCCAACTACAAAATCTAGTTATAGAACTATTTGCACAATTGTGAAACAAAAGACTTCAAGTTTTTCAATGCTAGTTTTTAGCAATCACTGAAGCTTTTTTGCTTTTTTTTTTATTCAGGTTAAATATTTAATGATGGCTTTATTAAGAAATTAGGCTGAGAGCAGTCTGCTTACAGGGTAGGAAAATAAGGTGTAAAAAAAGATGATGTTAACTCACCTGCCAGCTGATACGGGATGAAAGGTTTTCAACTATGATCCTGTGTTCAGTACGAACAGGAGGTCCATACCGGCTAGAAGAGTTTAGAGGAACAAAAAAAGGAAAAAGTCTCCAGTGTAAGGAATTTAGAACTTAAGAAATCTGATGTTTTCTATAGTTTGCTGAGAGATTTAAGTATTTTCCTTGTCGCTGGACTGTAGATTTGATTCTCCCTACTCAATAATATATTTAAGAGTCCACTACAAGAAGAGAGCTGCTACAAGGGTATTAAAAAGGATTTTGATGAAGAACTTTATACCAAGGCAGTCAATATAGCTGCCATTTTTTCTAGATACACTGAAATAAGTGCCTAGTAGAATGAAATAACATAAAGAGAATTAGTTTAATTTTGGTATTTGACAGGCTTGGCTCACACATATGGTTTTGGAGGATATTCATGTAAAGGGCAGTTTTTTTTTTTTTTTTAGTTGGTAGGATAAATTCTGCTTCATGTCAGGGAGATAGAAGGCACAATTTAAAGGCATCTTAGTTCATGCTTCTAAATTCCAAATCACTTGTTAATATTTATAAATGCCACCATGACCTATATTAGATATTTCTGTGGGTAGAAATATTCTTATTTTAGTAAAATGAGAGCTAGATAACTGGTTGCCTTGAAATAACTGTGGCAGTTTACAGTTCCTGAATGAAAGGCGGTATTTTTCACTTAACCAAAAATTAAAGACCCTCTCAAAAATGAAAATGTGGCTTGAAAACATTCATACAGAAAAGAAAAGTAAGACATCTGGAAAGAATACTGCCCTTGCAGGTCATTTCTGTTCCCAATCCTAGTCATTCTGAATCCAAAGGGATCTGAGAACTATGGAAAAAAGCATGCCAGCCTTTTGATAAGTAATGCAAGATTCTAACAATGGCGCTACTTTGTATTACTACAAAAAGATTCAAGAATCAAGAACACTGACCTTAGAGAAAATTCTCATCTTCTCCTCCCACAGAAACATATTCCTAAATTGTATGTATTGATTTGTACACTGAAGCATAGGCAATTTCATTTCAGTGCATACCTCAAAGTGTCCCAATTTTTTTCAGAACATCCAGATCTTCCAGGCATTTAAACAGAGGTCCCAGAGTCCCAAAACTGGCAGGCTGAGTCTCATTTTTCCATTATTGCAAACCGCAGTCTCTTCCTGTCTGGCATCGGCAGTCTGACGTCATGAACATGACTACAACGTCAGATGCCCACGACCTTCAATCACACTTCCTACTTTAAAAGTCCACTTTTAGCCTGGACCTCGGACCAATTATACCGCATCAAGGTTACTGCCACTAAAGAAAAAATAATCTAATTAGCATACTTGCATATGCAAATTAGATGTTCCAGACACTGGTTTGTAACTGGCAGCAATTCTGACTTTGAAACAAACGCAGAGGTTTATGTCAGTTAAGTCTTCGTCTTTCTTCCAAACTCTACTCTGCATAGGCCACAGCTATAAATGTTTCTACAGAGTAAATTATTCCATACATATTTACTTCACACAGGTAGATATAAAGTACAAAGATGTAATACGTAGTTGTTTGGTGGAATATATGCAAATCTGCAGAACTTTCACAAACTCCACTGCAAGTTGGTACAAGGTTCACCACTGGCTCAATCATCGAAAGCGAACAGCTCCACAAATACTGTATGTCCACTACAGGTATTCTAGATATGAGCTACGTCCTGTTTTTCAGATTCCATTGTAGGACAGAGGCTCTCCTTCAGCAAGGCACCTGCTCGGTCAGCAGACTTAGTCAACTGGTATTTAAACACTTCTGCACATGCTAGTATCTTGTGCCCTAGCACTATTTCTCAAATGCAGCTCCTTTTGTATGCTGTGCTGAAGTAAGCATTTTGATAACCATACAACTGGAAACGTGAAAGCTTGGTTAGACGGTAAATACCTTGAACTATTGCTCTACAATAATTCTACTTAGCCTGTAAGCTCAGTTTCATGACAAAAGCCTCAATAGAGAAGCTCTGGCATTTTTCTTGGTTTACTGCTAAAAACAGCCAATCCAACTGCAGAATTACTCCTTCACATCATTTACACAACAGTAGGAAGCAAGACCAATATAGTGCCTACAACACAGAGAGGGAGCATTTCGTAACAGGTTCGTGAACCTCTGCGAGCCAGTTAAACTGCTTTAAAATCCACATTCTCCTCAGCCAGAGGAGGTAAATAATAGTAATGGACCTCCAAGGTTTGAGAACATAAAACTTTTTCGTGAAGCTATACAAGGCACAGAGCTGGATCCCTAACTCCAACCACAAGAAGAAAACAGTATTTCAGTACAGTTCTTCAGTTATTCTGTTTGTAGGAAACAGAGTCCAGACCACCTACCTAGATCCACTCTGCGACTGGTAATAACTGAACCGTTGTGGGAATCTGCCCCTTCCTCTTCGGGCTCGAGCATGCTCAATTGTAACCCTTATGATAGGAACAAAACAAAACAAGCAAACAAAAAATAAAACACAAACTTTAAGTATTTGACGCTGACTTAAATCTTTCGCAACTGGAAGCACATGTGCACAAACAAGAATTATCTTGCCCTTGCAAGCAACAATTTATAAACACAGTCACTGGCATTTCTTCAAGAGCCAGAACAGTGGTATTCTCTTGTCTCATTCATCTGCCTCAGACTTTCATGAAAATTGTCATGGGTCTGTAATTCAGATTGAAACAATTAAATTTGCTCAACCAGAGCCCAAGCGTAATCACAGAGGGAAAAGAGTACCAAAATAATAACAACAACCTAATGACCTAAACCCAACTTCCACAATCAAATAAAAATTACTGTACCATTACAATGACTATAGTCCACATTGTTGCAAACTGAAAGGCAACACTCCAAACGATGAAAGGCTATCATCAACTTATTTTCTGAAGTCAACAGACAGATAAATAACAAATAGATAAGTTCAATTCACTTTTACTGATATTTCTAGTGACAAGACCTTGAGTTAGCTTTGAAGGAGAAATAAGTGCAAGTGGAGAAAACAGTCAGCCCTGCTCCAAACCACCCCTCCTCCAGTCCCAAACTATCTTTGCCTTATATAAGACTGTAGCCAGGATCCCAATGAATCTCTTTAGATAAAGTTATGGAAGGTGTATCCCACCACAGAGCCACAAGAAACAGGTGTCGGAGCACAAGCTAATGCACTGTATTTGGATGCAAAGCACTTTTGCTGTTCTTAAGGGTAATTATGGTATCAAGCTTACCTTTCATCACACAACTCTTTACCATTTAGTTCATAAATTGCATCATCAGCATCCCTGTGGTCTTCGAATTCCTAGAAAGAAAATAGGAATAAAAAAGTATTTTCCCTCACAGTATATTCAAATGCTAGAAAACATGTTTTCTTTATAAATTTTACATTTCTGCAGCATGTATCAGCCAGAACTTTGAACAAGGAAGTGTATTCCTAGGACATTTATGACTGAAAAGCCAAGATGTTCCCATTCACGACCATTTCTTCTCCCTCCACCCCGCAAACTCCTTTTGCCTCCCTCAGTTGTTTCAGTATAACTATTTGCAGGACCTACATAAAATAAATCAGTTAAATGACCTGAATATTACTGAAATATCTAAAATACTTTTTGGGAGAGAGGTGGGGGGATTACTTCAAGGCATACAGTTTAAAACACAGCCCTACATACAGAGAAATCCTGTATAGCAGCACGAGCTGATCAACTGCAACCAAAAGCAGGAGAGCTGTGCACTCCCAAAACCCTCTTAAAGAATTCTGGGGCTGATTCAATTCTTACTGAATTGGAAAAGAAAGAGTGAACCAGAAAAAAAAAAGCCCTTCTGATTTTTTTCTGAGCGAATTCAGCTCACTAGTCTGGCAAAAAGGTGCCTGTGTAAGAAGAGTAAGAAACATAAGCCCCTCCAGCACTGGCCACCTGTGGGTCTGGATCAGCTGTAATATGCAATTCCTTATACTGTTGCAACGGTATCTGTTGCTTCGCTTTTGGCAGCACTGCTGCTTTCGTCAGCCCAAGTAGCCTCTGCCCACTATCCAGCCCACTGGTTCTTGGCAAAGCTGTTTGTACAGCTCTGCAGGAAACTAGGTCAAGAAACCTATCCAGATGAAAAACAGCACACTTTGTGCAGGAAGTGGGATGAAAAAGACAGTGTTATTTTTCAACTACATCGGCTTCCCAGGTAGGTTCATTATGTGGCTGAACAACTGTGGTAACACCATGCGAGGCAAAGGGAGAAAGGAAAGAAATAAAGCAGTGAGAACAAGCAGCTGGGTAGGGACTGCTTGAACCAAGTGTGGATGATGAAAAAAAAAAAAAGTGGAACTGCAGCTTGACAGCAATGAACAACAGAGAAGCAGCTTCTCAAGTTGAAGAAAGCATTTGCGTAACTATAAACAGCTTTTCGGAAGCAATACTGGCTTAAACAATCTTCCCCCCTCTGCACTGAAATCTGTTTCACTACCAAGTGAAACATCACACATCCTTGCATGATGATGCGAAGATTATCTTGAGAAAATTCATTTAGGCCCAGCATTTAAGAGTATCAATAGTTAGCACCTACAACTCCCATGATTTCAGCTAGTTTCTAACAAACTGAAGAATGTCTGCAAGTCTATCCAGCTTTACATACTAGCTTTATGGTGTGGTTTGAAAACATTCTGCACTGAAATTTACAGAATTTCAGTAAATTTAGTCAGTTTCAAAGATTAAGCAAAAATTTCAATCAAGCACAATGAAACATGCTTTTAACACTACAACAACGTTCAATCAGAATCACTTGGTTTTGTAAGAGGTTTTATAAATACAGATTTTAAATAACCGAAACCAAAGATGAACTGACAGCTCATCCAAGTGAGGTACTGCAAAGGATAATACTATTCAATGTATTTATAAATGATCTGGATGACAGGACCAAGTGCACCCTCACCAATTTTGTGGCTGACACCAAAGTGGGAGGAGAAATAGATATACCAGAAGGAAAAACCACCACACAGAGAGACCTTGATATGCTGAAAGATTAGGCCAACAAGAATCACAAGTTTTAACAAAAGATAAACGTCAAGTCCTGCACCTGGGATAGAATAATCCCAAACAGCAGAACAGGTTGGGGTCTCAGCGGCTGGAGTGTAGCTCTGCTGAAAAGGACATGGAGATCCTTGTGGAGAGGCAGCTACGTGTGAGTCAGCAGTCTGGCCTTGCTGCAATGAAAGCAAACCGTGTCCTGGGTTGCATCAGTAAGAGTACAGCCAGCAGGCCAAGGGATGTGATTATTCCACCCTACGTGGCATTTGTTAGGCCACACCTGGAACACTGTGTCCAGTTTCGGCCCCTCCAGCTCAAGACAGACATTGAAAAAGTGGAGTGGGCCACCAAAACTGATCAGAAGGTTGGAGAACAAAGAAAGGTTGAGAGCGCCATGTTTGTTCAGCCTGAAGAAAAGGCAGCTCAAAGGGGATCTAGTCAGAGTCTTCCAATACCTAAAACACAGTTACAGAGGTGATGGAAGTGCTTTCCTCATGTGGGTGCACAGTGACAGGATGACAAGCAAATGGGGGGGGGGAAGTTTTATTCAGCTGTAAGGAAACAATTCTCCACCATGAGAACAATTAAAATTTTTAGACAGAGTTATGGGATGATTATTCAAGCTTATTAGTGAGCTTTGAAAAGAAAATGCTTCTGCCTAGGAACTGGAGAAGACAGGAAGGATGGTTGGCTGACTCATGTACGGGAGTTGAACAGAAGTTGTTCCTGAATGAGTCAACAGCCCTGCCCAAAAAGAGAAGAGGAACGCTCAGGGAAAGGCAATTGAGACATAGCAGCAATTGGAAAAGACGCACTAAATAAACTCAGGCTCACGTCTAGATCGGCCATTTACCTCTGGACTTTAAGAGGCAGGTATTTACCTACTGGCAGTCAACAAGAAGTAGCTCATGCTGCAGGGCAATCAGGAACTGGCACATGTAGGAGTCAAGTCAAGAAGTAATACTCACATGAAACTAAAGTGGGCAAAGCCTGTCTTTTTTGTTCTTTTCCCATAGCTTCACCCAAGGGATTGATCTTGGCAGAACAAATGGCATGTAAGCCTGCCACAGTGTGAGGGCAGTATCAACCTTTCCAGTTTGAACTCAGTACTGCAGAACAGCTAATTATCAGTTCTCAGGAGATAACAGTAAAGAAACAGGCTGATCTTGAGTCAGCTTGGAAACCTGTAAAGCTGTAAAAATTTGGACAACAGTTTAGGAGCATAGAGCTCTAGAAAGCAGTGGTAGGAAACTAAGATCCAACCAACTGTGTATTTCATTTAATAATCTGACAGACACATACGTCCTGCGAACATATATTGGTAGTGAATATACCTAACTTTAGCTGCACAAGGGTTAAAAGCCATGCTGCTTAAATCCAACAGCAAGCACCTATTACACCTGTTGTCTTAGCCAACTACTTTGCTTTTATGTCACGCTGTTATTTAGAAATGTGACCAAGCAGACTAGGAGTGAGAAAGGAACATAAGTGACTCTGGATAAACTTTTCTCCAGGTCAAGGCTTTGTCAAGTTTTGTGATGCCATAACAGGGTATTTATACTGTCTTCAGAAATAAGGGATAAAATTTAAATCCATGGAAGACTAAGATCAGACAATGCATTTAATATAGCTAGACTATTACCAAGATTTTGAGCAAAATCTGGCCAAAACCAGGTAAAACTGAAATCCCAACATCTGAAAAGCAGTCTGAAACGTATATTAATATATTTTCCATTTCCCATTGGAACTATTATTCTCTTAAACATCTTCCCTTCCTTGACATCAGCCTAGCAAGGCTAGTACCTGCAAGCAACAGAAAGGAAAATAAGGTGTTACTTACCACAAATCCAAATCCATTTTTAAGATGGATTTCTCGTATGCGTCCATATCCTTTGAAGAATTTCTCCACATCCCGTTCCCGAGCGCGTGAGCTTAAGTGTCCAACAAAGACACGGCAGCCACTCATCTTAAGGTTGATGCTAAGAAAGAAAACAGCAATGTTTATCAGATTAACAAACTTAAAATAGGGTGATTAAGATCACTTTTACATCTCAGAGATCTTGGTTAAATGGGATTTGATTTTATCGTCCTCCAGGTATATGTTAAAAACCCAATTCTTCCCTATAGCCAGAGAAGTGAGAAAATCCTGTCTTACTGACTTCTAGCAGAACCTACACAGAACTCCCAGCGTTGTCCTTTTTAGTCACATAATTTAAAGACTTCTTGTATCTGAAATAACGTTTTTGTTTGTCGCTAGACTAATAAGGCTTCTGTACCACAGAGCATGAAAAAAACCACTCTATAAGCTCCAAGATGAATTTGCTGGGCTAACAGCAGTTAAAAAAAAAAAAAAAAAAAGAACAAAACTGTTACACTAATCATTGGAATAACACCATAAAACATTCTCAAACTTTTGCTTTCACCTGAAAGGATTGCTGCAATAAAAGTTATATTAGCATCCAAAAGATAAACGGAAGCTTATTTCAATTTGCAGTAACCATAAAATAACATATTTTAACAGTCTATCAAGTTATGAAGAAGAAACACTTCGTTATTATGAGATTTCAACAATGGCAAAAACAAAGGCTATTTCAGATATTCAGATTTTCAAAACTATCTACTGATCCAGGACACACAATTTGAGATATTTTATTGAAGCTCCATTGTTTACCCTGAGTATGTCACTTTTTCAGTTTATGTGATTTAGAAATTTTTAAGTTCTTGTGACGGGAAAATATTAATTATTTGGCTCAGCTTGCTGTCATACAAAATACAAAGAATCCAAGCCCTAAAGAGTGGAAATATAATGTGATCTTATACTAAAATACTGGGCTGTAAAGCAAACAGAGTAAACACACAACAGATCACGTTAGCTGTGAAAGTAGTTCAAGACAATTTGGATGCAGTATTTTGAATTAGCGTGATTTACCTTCTGTGTTAACACCCATTAGGTTTCTAGCGATTAGCTTCTTTACTCGGGCTCACTGTGCCATCAGAGAAGTGCGAGAACTTTGGAAGACAGGGTATAGGGCTTCGTATGGGGCAAGGGGCAGAAGCGTGACAGCACTTACTTAGATTAACCTAAACTGTCCCCGAACCACGACCTGAAGTGATAGCTATTTAATTGCTTTCACGTGAAAAGTTTCGTGCTTCTCCAAGGGCCTTTGTAACCATTCCGTCCTTCGTGCCCACACTTGCATTTTTATGCCCACGTGGAAATCCAGCTCAGAGGACTGATTCAGCTCCCTCGCAGAGTCGCTAGTCTTCTGACAGATTGTTTCCCCAGTGCACGCTTACCACACAAACACTAGCAAGGCCAGCAGTGGGTAAAAAGAGACAGGCCTTTGCAGAGGAAGGACAGACTTACATAACTATGTGCTTTAAAACACGCTTAGGAACAGTCACTGTGGCAACAGCACTCATTTTGGGAACAACATAGATTTGACAGATTAAAACGACTGCGTAACTGCTGTTCAATACTTTTAGTTCTTAGTTCTAGAAAAACAAGGTGGGGAGGAGAGAAGAATCACAGAAGGAAACGAACATGGGGTGGATGGAGTTGACTGCCTGAGAAAGTACCACAGATACAGCGTAAGACGTGCAAACTATCTGTCCATGCATTATTTATTCAAACATCAGGGAGCACAATGCAGTTGAGATCTGTATCGACACCTGCAAGTCGCAGATCTTGACACGTTGTTCCTAGCACAATGCAACCGCGTTTGCTCACTAGTGGCTCACAAGATCAAACACGCTGGCCTAAAAGCACTCGGGAAGCACGGGACCGCAGCAAAAAAACAACTGCTCGTTCGCCTTTTTGAGAAGTCGAGGCGGAACAGGGCTGCGCTAGACTCGCCGCCTCCCCAAGGCAGGAGGACCCCCTCCTTGGGTTCCCCATCACCGAGGCGTCGGCCCACCCAGCGGCGATCGTCCCTCCGGCTCTTCGCGGCGGACGCGAAAGCTTTA
>NW_008824949.1:528847-538176 GCF_000699105.1 Pygoscelis adeliae
CGGGGCCGTTGGGTCAGGGAGAGGCCGAGGGGCTCCTGCCACGACCAGGCCCAGGCTGCGGGGTCGGAACGCGCTGGGAGCCAGCGCTTACCGTGGAGCGTCCTGAAATAAATCACGCTCCTTTCCCGATGAAGCGATGCTGTGCCTATGCATCCCTGCCAACCTGCTGCCATCCCCCGCCATTCATTCACGCTGAACTGCCCGTGACTTTTGACCAAGGCATGGCAAAAAAGATGGGTACCTCTACTAGTTAACAAGTGGAGGAGCAAAGGCACACGTCCAAAGAGTTCATCCGAAGTGTTACACGTTAGCTCAGCAACTGCAGTTCTCCTGTCAACAGAAGTTCGCTGCGGCCAGCCCCTAACTACCACCTTCTTGTCTTCAGCACACAGAATTGCACTGCTTTGGATAAAACCGCAATACTGTTACTGTCGCTGACACCAGGGGGAAACCTTGGGTGGGGAAAAGTGGCTAGTGAAGATACAGGCTTGTATGGAGGTGCTAGGCAGGAGCAGTTTTTCCATGCATATACATGCAGCACGCTACTTTTCTGGTTTATCAGTGAGATGTACTCATTTTATGGAACTCTTACAGTGTAATTCATGACAGTTCACAGTATGATGATCAAGATAGAAATTGTTATCCGTTTCCTCAGTAAAGCGTAGCTTGTTAAATCTTCACCGTCCGGATGCTTACAATATAGCTACAGTTTGTTTTGCTCATTTTTTCCCCTCATCTGATAGCATCATGTCTGGATTTCCTGATTTAACTTGGAGTAAGTAACTAAGTTACATTTATGACATTGTATGTTAGATTCAGGCATCATTCAAATTTCTTGCCCTCTAATTATTCTTTAGGGTGGAGATAACCTATACATTCAACATCCATAATGAACAGAATCATTTAGGTTGGAAGGGACACCTTGAGATCATCTGGTCCAACCCCGCAAGGTTTCCCAGGACCATGTCCAGTCAGCTTTTTAATATGTCCACAGATGGAGGCTCCACAACCTCTCTGGACAACCTGATCGACTGTTTGACCACCCTTACAGTAAAAAAGTGTTTTCTTGCATTGAGAAGAAATTTCATGGTTTTTAATTGCCAGTGGATGCTACTGAGAAGAGTCTGGCTCCCTCCTCTTCATTCCTTCCCATCAGGTATGATAAGAGATGCTCCAGTCCCGCAACCATCTTTGTGGCCCTGTGCTGGACTCGCTCCAGTAAGGCCGTATCTCTTTTGTACTGGGGAGCCCAGCAGAGGACACAATGCTCCAGGTGTGGCCTCACCAGTGCTGAGTAGAGGGGAAGGATCACCTCCCTTGACCTTCCAGCAATGCTCTGCCTAATCCAGCCCAGGATGCTTGTTGGTTTTGCCGCAAGGCAACTGATGTGAACACTTTTTGGTAAGAAAATGGAGTAATGTGACAGCTTAACAAAGCTAACTGTGGTTAAAATAGAAAAAGTGGGTAGCTGTAGCTGGGGCAAGTATGTCTTACAACTTCGAATACCATGTTCAGTTGTAAGGCTGTTTTACTTCTTTATTTGGTAAGACCACCCAGGACACTCAAAATTTGACTCTTTGCAAATTCTGCATAGGTAGCAGAGCTGGACTATTACGGGGGTAGCACCAGGGTGTCTGTGTGCCTGTGTGCTTGAATTGCTGTGTAAGAAGCTCAGAAGCAGAAAAAAGCTCCTTAGGTGGCAGTCTTGGAATGGTATGGGAGTAATAGGGATTTGAGTTACTGGCAATAACGAAGATAAGTCATGCCGGAAGCCAAATTAAAGCTTTTTCGGTTTTATCCTGCATCTCTGCAGCCTCTGGGGTCATGTCAGTGGGGAAGAATGAGCCTGTGTGTCTGGAACGCAGCTCCGGCTGCTCTAGCGGTGCCTGAGCCAGGCTGGAGTCTCACTTTCCCTTTCTTGGTTGTGGACACTCTGCACGGGTGGTAAAAGGCATGAAATATATCATTAGAAGAATCTGCAGCGTTGCCTCTAGTGTGTGGGTAGCGTTTCTGGAAGCTATCATGTGCAAAATCAACTTTCGTAATAAAGCTGTATTTTAGTTTCCTCATTATTTTGGTTGCACAAAAAGATTAGTCTCTCAGAAGACCATCTGAAAGCCCACTGGGAACCATTAGTGCCCTGACTGCACACCTACAAATGTAAACAAATACTCAGCTGGAATCAGGATACTTAAAAAAACACAATCTGTTTATTGCTGGGGTATATGAACTGCTTTTTTGCTTCCTTGAAGAAGACATTTTATTTTCTCTGTGGCAGAAAGCAGGATGCTGTGGTTCACTACCACAGATTAGACATTATGCCCTATTCAAGTAAGAAGCAGCAGGAGAGAAATTCTTCATTAAAGTGATGGTGGTGGTGGTTGAATGTGCTTAATAATAAAGAAGGTATAAAACACTTTCTTAACTCTGCAGTTTAAAGTAGTCCTTAGTTTTAGGCAAATCTGTACAACAAAAGCCACAGGGTTCATACAAAAAGCCACAACAGCAATTAAGGAACTGGGGGGAATGGTCTGGGAAAAGGTTTGAAATAGTTGTAGGATCACTGTGGCACTTAGACTGGAATGCGACAGAGCTGGGCTCAGTTCTCTGCTCCACCACAGGCCTCCTGGAGGACAGGCAAATCGCTTCTGGCTGGAGACAATAACCACCCAGTTGCCTTCACTGCAGCACCTAACTCTGAGGTGCCAGTTACCCAGAAGGAATCCAAGACCTAGATCTAGGTCCCCACTCTCCCTGCACAGGACACAGGGGAAGGTAGACATCTGGTGACCAAAAATGTCCGCGTGCTAGTGAGTGAGTGAGGAGCTGCTAGGAAGCAGTGGTGAGAGATGTAGGTCTTAATGTCCTGCCCCTCCTCAGCACATACGCACCTGCCTGCAGCTGGGAAACCAGAGCCTTGTTCCACTTGGGATCCACAGCTCAGAGTTGTCTCAAAGAAAAGTGCCAACATCTGTTTCTAGTGAGGACTAACTAGGACTTGTTCTTTTCTTTAGCTGCCAAAAGACATGCTGAGACCAACAGCTATGTTGTGTAAAATGGCCTATTGTTTAAAAAACCCATCACTCTGGAAGCTAGGGTCTGGTGTCTTCCTCAGACTGAAGATTCGGGCTCCCACCCGCCACAGAGTGCCCTAACCACAGTGCGAGCCTGCCGTGGTGGAGGAGGGAGGCTCCTCTCATTGAAGCTGTGCCACTATGGAGCAGAGAACTGAGGGCAAGCAAGTGTAAGGGCAGACCTAATAGTTGGGGTGCTGGGAGAGGCATCCTAGGGCCTGTTTCCCACCCTGAGGCTTTGTTCTGTATTTTATCCTTTGACTATTTAATAGAAAATACTTAAAAAATGCCTCCATCAGGGACTGAAATGCAGCATTCCTTCTGCAAACCAATTGCCTAAACCATGAGGATATGGGTTTATGCTTTTTCTCCTATTGCTTGGGTGCTTATTCTTTATTTCACGGAGACAGATGGAGTGAGGCTGGGAAGATGCTCCCTGGCCCAGCCTATTAGGGTTCCCGCTGGTTAGGGTGTAGTGCCAGGAGGTGGGGATCCCCTGAGGAGGGACGAAGCGTTGAACTTGTGCTACTCTCCTTATGTGAAGGTATTTTAGGCAATTAGGATCTTACGGAGCAAATGGGTGGGAAACCCACCTGGAGGCTTTGCAAAGCAAGCAGCCAGTCTTGCTGGTTTGTACTGCTCTTTCTACACGGGGTGAGGTTTGCAGCCCCTGGTGATGCGGGGTGTTTGCGAGGGGAATGCTCAGGCCCTGATGGGGACTCTCACAGGGGACCAGGTGTCCAGTTGTTTCAATGGCCCGTTCCAGGCCTGGCCCGAAGCAGAAATGTAGGCGTGCAGAGAAGGCTTAGGTGCAACAGGGAAAAGTCTAGTCAGCAATACCTCCAGATTTGGGCAGCAGCTGAACAGAGACTGTTTGGATTGCAATATAGGCTTCACATTTCTACCTTCTAGTGAGACCTAGCCCTTTTTCCCCATGTCCCGCCTTCATTTGCACAGTGGGAATAAGACTAGATGTTTCCCACAGCAGTAGTGAGAGATTATGTTTTTCTAGATAGTATGAGGATTGGGGTCACTGAGGTTTTGCGATAGCTAGAGGTCCTCGATATTTTGCTCGAATGCTTGCTAGGTCACTAGGATGGGAACGACTGACAAATAGCAAAAAGGTGTAAACAAACTTTCTGAGAAGAGGTAAGACAGGGATGGGATGTAGTGCAGTTTCTACCAACATATTTTCATGCATGTATGTCCCAGAAATCAAAGCAGAGAACAAAACTGAGAAACTATTTCCTGACTGTTGTGTGGTGTCCAAAGACAGGGCAGGAATCCATTTTAACATTTTATTGGTGAGATGTATAGTCTATAGTGGCTGTAAGTCCTCAGAATATAGAAAAGATTAATTTTCTTCTTTCATTTTCAGTGGGTTTAAATTGCTGAGATTTATATCTACCTAAAATAGCCTTATAGAGCACCCTTCCCTGTACAAGAGCTAGTCATCCAACTTTATCCCTCGCAATGGCTGACTTTTCTACTGACTGCAGCACTGGACGTATTTTCTCAGTGCATGCTGGGGAATGTTCTGATTACCCGTTTGTCTCAGGATATGCCCTATACTTTGTTAATCTAGGTTTATTATGCTAAGACTTTCCTAGCAGCTTAGAGCTAATGCAATGGATTTTAAGGGTTTACACAGTAGCAACTCTTTCAGTAGCCAGAGTCACCTCAGCTGTTTGATTAATTCAACAGGATTAAGCTTTCTTAGCACTTGGCTTACTACAGGGTTGGGGGGAATCTGTCCTACCTCAGCATCTGTAGTGCAAATAATGTCATACAAATAATTTTCTTGTCACGGTCTGAAAATCATACCTGCATTCTAGTTCCTTAACAAAGTCATTTTAGTTCAAGCTATTCCTTTTCCCAGCCGTTACAGTCACCCTCTTTATTGCTTGCCCTCTTCGATATTGCCCTGATAAAACCAGTCAGTCTGATTCAGCTGGATGGATCCTCCATGGATGTATGAATACTTCTTTGAAACCAAGTTCATTCAAGGTTGCAGACCAGTTTCCTTTCATTGTCTTCTGAGACTCCTGGCTCTGCTCCTCCACTCCAAAGCACTGAAGACATGCAGCAGTCACAAGATAGATTTGAGAGGCTTTTGGGAATGTGGTTGCCATTCTGGCAGGCAAGACAGCCCCATGTTGTCTGAGCACTGGTGTGTTTTTTGCCCCTGTACTGTCAGACAGTCATGCAGGGGCAGGTACCAAGATGTCAACAGCCATGAAAGGAAAACGGTTAATTTCTCGGGAAAGCATTATTTCAATTTCTGTCCCTGAAAATACTGAGTATGGCAGACTGATGAAAACAGTTCATCCCTGAACGGGAGATGTGAGCTTGAAGCGGATTGTCTGCTGCTTCTGTTCTTGGCAGGGGAAGGGTTGGTCACTGAGCTGCAAACAGCTGCTTCCAGAGACAAATTTCATCAAGGCTGATGTCAGGACTTAGCTAAAGAATGGCACGTTAGCTGCAAAACCATGAGCCTAATACAAAAAGCTGTTTTCAAATTTCAGCATACTAACTGCCAGAGACTGTTAGGCCACACGATGGCAAGATAGGTCTTATGCTGCATATGAGGAAGGTGAATGTGTTGCAGCATCCTAATGTTCCTCCTTGGGTGGGATGGGAATGGGGAGGCTGCATCTACAGCCTAGAAGGAAAGACCAGGTCACATAAGCTCTAGCCAGTTTGTCAAAGGCCATGCCACCTAAGCAGAAGAAATAGCAGTACGTGTGCCTAAAATTTTATACACACCTACTGCAAATACTTTGAACTCTATTCAGCTACTCAGAAGCACAGGCGAGGCCTTTCTGGTGCTGTTAACACCTGAACTTCACCAAAGGATGTAGTGCTGTGGTGCCAATGGAGCAACGTTAGCAAGGCTGGAGCCCACACGCTGCCAACCATTTGTGGTGTGAGCAGGGACCAGCCACCTGTTTTCTTTCTGCCTCATAAAACCATGAATACTTACACCCTGTTGGGGTTTTGTGTGAGACCTGGTCACAGGGTGCAACGCTACCACAGCTCAGTAAAAGGTTTTTGTAAAGACTTCTGGAATCTCCAAGCATGGACTTGCAGAGTGCTGTCACCGGGATCATTCCAAATAATTTGGCTCCATTCTCAGAGTGGTAGCAGACCTGGGCCCACAGCGATGGCCCAAGGTGCACCTATGCTCTTTTTCCAGACCTATTTCAAAATAACATGGGTCTTTTCTCCAGACAGTGGTCATTTAATACCCCAACGGATATTCCCCCCACCCCCGGTATTACTGTTTAAAAAAAAAAAAAGCATGCATAAAAAAAAGTGTATCATTACATTTTCTGGGAATGGGTACAACCCACAGAAAACCTCAATTTGACAGTACAAATGTCCTTTTCCAGGTGCAGCAAACCAAGGACAGGGCAGCTACTGTGGAAGAGGAAAGAGGGTTATCAAAGCAAGGGCAATGGGTGCTCTGAGGCAAACTTCAACATAGACTATCTGCTCATGCCCGTAGTCATCCTCTCTGCTGTTTTAGTTTTCAGATAACCTATGTTATGTACATTAAAACACGACAATGGAATCAGCACTCCGTATCTTTGAAGAGGACAGTCCCATTTGTAGCAACATAGTAGTGATGTAGCTGAAAATGGGCCTATAGAGGAGCTTGCAAGTGGATTAAATACTGATGCAGCTGCAAGTCCTACACTACTGACAATTCATATCGACCCCTCCAGGCTTCTTGGTGTCATGGGTTACAACACAGGAAACTCAGCTTCACCTCAACTCCAGCACTCATTAACAACGCAACTATAGGTAAGTTATGTGAACTGCCTCTGCTTCAACCTTTGAAGACAAACTATGGCGAGTACATTCTGGCCTTGTCTATGTATGAAGCTAAATGATGCTCACTTGCATACCCTCTGCAAACACATTATCCAGCCTACAGGAGAACACAGGCCTTGGTGTCTCCTGGAAGAAGTGTGGTAGCAGACATTAGCATCCCCTCTCCCAAATACAGTATGCAGATACTGTCAGGTTGGGATACATCACAACACACTGCTGTGATTTTTATTGCGTCCTACTCAAGGTCAGGAACAAACCAGAAAGCTGTGCTGAACCCCAACCCACTATGTGCAATGCCTTCCTCAGAACTTAGCTCTGCCCTGGAGAACAGAGGGCAATGATACTGAGAGCTTCAGGAGCTCCTTGTGAATCTGTGCATGAATTCTCCACTCCTGCAGTCGTTACTTCAAAATAAAACCTGCCTTCAGGACTGGAGACAGCAGTATGTAGTTACACCTAAAAAACACTCACTTGAAACATGTCATGAAGCAGTAATGCAGTTTTTTGCTCCTAACTCCATGTTTCCTAAAAAAGTTGCGGGAGGGCAGGAAATGCACCTTTAATACGAGATGGCTGGGAAAGGATTAGCTCCTTCCCTTTGCCGATTTTCAGGCATGTGCGTGTGTGAGTATACTTTATGACTCATTAAAGGTCCCAAAGGAGTTGTTCTGAAGGCTGGTTTCTTTCGAATGTCCAGTGTGAAGATGATCTTGACGGCTCTGGAAGAATTTATAATGTCAGAAGATGTGATATCAAGAGCAGTGAGATATTCAATGCTGAGCATAGAAGAGTAGAGAAATTTCCCATAGATGGTTCAAGATGCGGTGGTTGTTTGTTTGCACTGGTCTAGTAACTAGTTCTGTGCTGGTTTTTAAGGAGTAACAAGAATATTGTTCCTAGAGATGTGGGTGTATCAGGGATAGTTAAAAATTATACAAGACATTAATTTAAAGTAGTAAGAAAGCTGTGAAAATTCCAACATCGTTCAACAAGAATGACAAGGTTAAGGGGGAAAGGAAGTTTACCTTTGAAGTATTGTAATTTCAATTTAAAAAACATTAATTTTGGATTCTCTTTGTTGTGTTTGTGGTTTCAACTAAATAGGATTAAACAATTTTACTAGACAAATGAATAAAGTCTAGATTTGTTATCACAAGAAATTTTTAATATGGTTTGTGACAAGCAATATCAAAGTTATCAACTCTTAAGCTTCATGTTCTGAAACCAGACAACTCTCAGCAACAAAAAAAGTTGTGCACTGATAAACATAGGAGGCATATTGTATTTTTTAATTAAATATGAAAACATGAGCTGTGTACATTATTTTTTCCCTAGAAAACACAGCAATTTCAAAAGTTTATCATAAAATATTTTCATGAAATGAGTGAACCAGCAAACACATGCACTTGTGTGCCTTCCCCCCTCCCAAGATAAACGTGATAAAAGAGACATACGCAAATGTAAAAGTTAACAGAACAAGTGGCTTTTTGTTGTTGTTTGGTTCTTTTTGGAAAGGATGGAATGTAACATTGTGCTTGACTTTCTATGTCACAACAAAAAATATTTGGTGCAATATTTTAACATTTTCTTTTTAAGTTTCAATCTGGTGGAGAAAAATACCTTTTTCTATAATAAAATATGTCTGTTCTTTTTAAAACTTAACTTTTTTGCACAAAATAATTTTGTAAACTGTCATTTCAAGGGCAAGGTAGGCGGTGCCATGTCAATGTCCTCCCCCCCACTTAAAAATGTGATCTGTTATCTGAAGCAAAATGGGGAAACACAAAAAAGAGCGGAGCAGAGGCTGCTTTGCAAAGAGAAAGAAGGGCGTGTCGGACGGGGGAGAGGGGAGGGAGCGTGTGGTGGGACAGAAAAAAGTTAAAGGTCACTTTCGCCGTAGAGTGCCGTGGAGAAGGACATGTAGTCAAGGGCACCGGGTACAGCATCACGGCCATTGTAGGGTGCCATTCTAGCAATGCAATATTCAGCCTGATCAGGAGGCAGTTCCCGCCGTAATTCATCCACAGTGATGTAGTTCTGCAGTGAGGACAAATGATAAGGCGATCGTTACTTTCAGAAAACTGACCTTCCTCAGAGGGACAACCACCCCCTGTCCCCCCAGGGCAGCAGACAACAGTCGGGGACAGGACCCCAACAACTAGACTAGTACTGTACACCCACGCAGGGAGCTCTCTGGTCACTCCCTACCGTCTGGACAAGAAAATGTTTTTTACAACGGAGAGAAAGATTGCTTTTGCAGGAGAGATGCTGGCACACCTAAAGAAAAGACCTGGAGGTAAGTAAGGTGAGTTGTTAGTGTAAGACTGTGCCTTCCCGTTGACAGTGGAGGCCCTGCTGAAAGCAAATGGGAGGAAGCAGAAACTTCGTCTGGATCCTGTCCCTCACTGGCAGGAGGTA
>NW_008824949.1:538191-547855 GCF_000699105.1 Pygoscelis adeliae
ATAACAGCTGCTTGCGCTGTTTGGGAGTTGCCGTTCCCTCTCTTCAGAGCAAGGAAAGGAGCTGTCCCCACTAGCTCTGGTTGGTGGCACCAATGCAGACAGCAGACAGGCAAACACTGTATTGCTTCCACAGTTCCCCCAACAATCCTTGCCTTTCACAGCAGACATTTTTAATAAACGAGCAAAACCCCTTACGTGAATTCGGCTTCTGGAGACTCGCTGAGCTGAGCTGAGGTAGCTTGGCTTCTCTCCATGCAGTAAGTAACAGTAGCTGCCTGTTTGCTAACCACTGTGTTGTCTTTAGGTAACTGACTCATGGGCATTTGCAGTCGTCTGAATAATGGTTCAGTTTTCAAAATATCTCTCTCTCCTGTGACTTTTTATTCTCCCCCCCCCCCCTTGCCTTTCAGTTTAATGATTGGAGTGAGTAAGAGGTATTTTTCTTCATAATGAAATACTGTCTGATTCATGTTATAGTCACTAGAGCATATTAAACACTGACAAATCTATTTAATGTACTGTACAGAGTAAAAGAGTTAGTAAGTAATACTGTATCCAAAAGTACCTATTTATTCAGTGATTAGCTTATCTGAATAATGTGGAATTTTCAGGCAATAGGACCGGCTTTAGTCAGGTAGATGCCTAAAGGATGGATATCATAGGTTACTACACTACAGATTATGAAAAGATTATTAGTGAAACATGGAAACCAGTACTGGATTTAAGGGCAACTCATTACAATCTGAGAAATGGTGTCCTACATTTCAAGTGAGATTAATAAAATCATTAGCAAATACAGATATATTAATATTGCATGTACATATTATTTGTTCAATTCCTTAAAAGATTAGTGGGGATGTTATGTAAGAAAAATAAGATTAAATAATCTTTTTTATCAGCTGGTTGCACTGATGATGCAAATTCAGAAAAGTAATACTTTTAGTATCATCCTGTGAGTTTTCCTACTTTTGACCAATTTCTAGGATTAACAGATGCTGCTCTTGCAGACACAGCATATCCTCAATGAAAATCTGCTATTGATTGTATAACAACTGATAGTGACACATGTATATCTGAGAAAGATCGTCTCAGGTTTACAGCTGTTGGTAATTAATAGTTTTTCAAGACTAATCAAGAACCATCTGTTGAATTTGTTGACACATTTTAAAATAACAAATCGCAACCAAGCTCTTAATTATATTTTTTAAAGCAAGAGTGGGCAGCAAAGTTCTGACTGACAGCTGAACAGGACTTTCGAGTGCCTTGGCAGGCTGCTCAATAACCCACACTTTCGCCTTGCACTCCTCCAGCACTGCACAATGTTCCTGTGAAAATACCCTCCATGCTAGAGAGTGCTTCCCTCGACACTTTCTCTCGGAGACAAGAGTGAAAAAGGAAAGCAGGAGCAATGCAGATGCAGGAAAGGAAGGTGTGGAGCCTGACCTTATCTCCAGCCAGGATCTTGAAGGAAGCCATAACCTGGTCAGCAGTATCTGTATCTGCTGTTTCCCGGGACATGAAGTCGATGAAGGCCTGGAACGTCACTACACCCAAGCGGTTAGGGTCGACGATGCTCATGATGCGGGCAAACTCTGCCTCTCCCTGGAGAACAAGAGAGTCACGTAAGCCTGGACATTTGGGCAGCAGTGCTATGAAAGTGGGGAGAAACTGTTCAGCAGCATATCTCACAGCTAGAAAAACAAAGCCAAATAGAAACCACTTCTGTTTTTTTTTTAATCAGGATATTCTTTTTTAGCTTGCTCTTATGTATAAAATGCTTCCCACTCATTTGTCCTTTGGAATAAAATATTCTCAGCTGTGCCCTAGGATAACATCCAGCTCCACCTAGCTCTAGGACAACTCCTATCAGGGAACAGTATCACACAGACTTCAGGGGAACACACAAATTTTTATGTAATACATGTCATGCTAGATGTCTGTAGCAATATTTGAAGATCTGCATTCCTCAAATCCTTTTACTTTCATTTACTAAAAGAGAACTTTTACAGTTCTCTTCAGCTGCCAGAATAGAAAACACCAGAAGAAACGTCTCTGGGTCTTTAATAGTATCTGGTTCATCTTAACTAGACAGACATTGGAAAGGATGACTTACATATCTGGAGTAGCCCAGGGAAGTAGCCTTTACAAGGAAGATCCTACAGAGAAGTTTGCTACAGAAGCCAAAACCTTGTAGTGTAGTTTTCTGCATTTTTTTTGCATCTAAACGGAAGATCATCTATTGTCATCTCTGGGACTCCTTCCTCCCCAGGTAAGGAGGAGGGGAGAGCAGAGCTGTGTCTTCTCTCCTGGGAACAGGGTCTTCTAACACATCTAAACCAGTATACCTTCAAGAGTAATTAAGGTATCTAATCAAATGTTACTGCAGCTTGGCATGCCACACTGAAGTCTGTATTTATACTGGGCTGATGAGTAAGATGAATAAACACTGCTTTGCCTGACATCAGGAGCAAAGATACTGAGAGTACAGCTAAATATTTTTGCACCATGCTCCTCTGCCCTTTCATGAGCATCAGTCTTCGGTGAAGCTCTTCCTATTAGTTATCGTGCCTCTCAAGGTGCCACATGGTACTGTTCTGAATATGCATGTACTCTGGTGAGGGAAAAGCTATGGGGAGGATGACTGGAACTTGAACTTACTTACATGTACAGGAAGAGAGATGTGGTATAAATGGCAGGAATGAGAGGTGCAGCGTTTGAGTGTATTCAGAAATCAGGTCGTGTATACTTCCAGATGAGTTCAACTGATACTTAGGGTTGGGGAGGTTGTGTGTGCTGTGCAGAGCGCAGGTACTGATACGAGGAAGTTTATTGTTTCTTCCACTTGTAGCTACACAGTTTGATAAATGTAATTCTTATTTGAAATACACAGGAATGAGACAATGATTTCCATTTTTTTACCTTCAGCCACCGCTGCGAGACAAGAATTTTACATGTACAACTAATACTAGATTTAACATCCATTGCTGATAATTCTGGAAAATAAAGCTGTATTTACCTTGACTCACTACACATTCTCCCTTTATTTTTGAAGGTGCCTACAAGAATCACTTTGAACAGGAGTTACAGAGGGCTCTACATTACCATATTGTAACCCATGGAGATAAGGCAGGCTCGGAAATCTTCACAATCCATCATACCAGTCTTCTTCTACAAGGAATGATGCAAAGATGGAAAAAGCCAAGAGAGAAAACGAGACCAGTCCAAGGAGAAATGAACCCACAGGAGACATTACAAAGAATGAGTTTCAGGGGGAAGGAGATGGAAGGAAGGATTTACAGGACAAGGAAAAACAATAGAGGAAAGGTAGTTTGTGAAACCATGAAGAAGCAAAGGTGGTTTTGGACATGGAATAGTTTACACATAAGAACATATTGATGGTGAAAAAAAGGAATAAAGATATCAAGCAAGACAGATTGAGGGATGGACAAGAAAAGGAGCATTAAGTGACACAGAAGTAAACGGAATAGTTTGAAGACATAAAAGGAATTCTCCCAAGACAAACAATTAGGGAATTAAGAAGGAATAGATACCAAAGTACATTTAGAGAGAAAGTAGTATAGAATAGTGATGTATATATAGTCAAACATAAGAACAGCAATGACAGATGGATTAAGACAAACAAGAAAAGAAAGGAAAAAACTGTTATTTTTTCACAGTTTAACATCTGGCTGTGTTCACCACTAGCATTCAGTACCTGTGCATCGTTTCCAATATCGTAACCCAAGCTGATGAGACAGGCTTTGAATTCCTCAGGGCCAAGTGTGCCGGAGTGGTCCTGGTTATGCGGTGTGCCAGGCAGCAGGACATGCAGTGCCAGTGGGGTGATGGTGTGGGGCAGAAGGAAGGGAGACACAGAGAAGATCAAAGGGAGGACAACAAACAGGTGCACCATGCAGTGGGTGAGGAGAGAGGGAGAGGAAGAATGACATGCAGATAGGAAGACAGGGAAGAAAAATAAAAAGTGCACAACATTAGATATCACAATGACATTTCAGGATGTGATAAAAATGCTCTTGGAACAGTTCCTTCTCAGAGATGCTCATCACATCTTGAGAGCATTTGAACGACAAAAACAGTTGATGCTCAGAAGCTTCAAGATCTCCATCTCCCAAGTGAATTACTTGCGTCACTGCTTGTTATCCATAGTGCCAGAAGCCCTGTGTTTCACTAGTAACCCAAAGTGCAGGTAAGCAGGCAGAGACAGTGGGAAGCATTGCCTTAATCTTCTAGTCAAAAGTCTCACTAAAGGAGTAGGTGAGGACAGGTATGTTTGGCAACACACCCAAGGAAGCTTAGCTGTCAGGGCATCCCAGGAAGAGACAAGGAAAAACAGCTGAAGCTCAGGGGAACAGTGTTATGGCTGTATTTATGAGACCTGCACGAGGTGGAGCTTTGACTGGTAAAGCTATTTCAAGTGCTCAACTTTGCAAACAGCACTGCTGTACAGCACAGCACAACACAGCTTGGCAGCTGCTCCTCCCTTTGCTCATTCCCCGCTCCCCCACTGTTTAGATGTACCCATCAAACTATATGCAAGCTACCACAGGAACTGAGAATCCCCATCCACCTTGCAGAATTTTAGCTCAGGACAGCCCCCAAGCACTGAAGAGCTCCTGCCTGCTGCCACCATCTCTGGCCAGATCAAGGAAGCTACAGACAGGATGGTGGGACCAATTCCAAGCGACTTTCCTCAAAAAATCAGCTTTTAAAGTCAGTGTTAAGCCTTCAAAAATCAAATACACAGCTGAAGATGGGAAGCCCATGTTCTCTCTGCATTATCATTCAGACTGTTGTGGAGGAAGGGGCAAGCGATACAAAGGTCAGAATATAATACAGGGCTGTATGGTTCCCTCTGCTAAGAAAAGAAGCCATGGTTCTTATTTTTCTTAGGCAGCTAGAGAAGGGCTGAAATAGCCAGTGTTCAGCAATCTGAAAGTGTTGCCAATCTCTGAGGGCAGGCTGCAGCCCCGTTCTCTGGAGACCTTTCAAACAGTCTGGCTGGTGCAGCAAGTGGTGGAGGGCAACCTATATTTGCATCACTGACTTAGTATCTCTGCGGGCTGTTCACAGATTCCCAGACAACGTTGAAGGGATTGATAATGGAGCCGGTTTCAGGCTTGGGCTGCTGTCTCTGCTTCCCTGCATGACACCTTTGTGATTCGGGTTGTAGAAGGAAGAGCTGCAGACAGGCTGGCAAGTTGAGGGGAGGAAAATTTCCTTTAAGGAATTCCTTTCTTACTGACCCATTAGCGCCTTGGCATGTATTTCCACAGTAAGGCAAGGCAGGCTTTACATCAGGGTTTATCTACATCATGCAATGCCGTGGTATGAATAGATTGCTCCATACAAGAGCAATCCTGGTTTCTTCAATACAGGTTTATGTGATGGTATGTCAGAGTGCAGGACAGCTGCTCTGAAGAATTTTGTAAATCAAGATAATAACCTGCTCTCTGGAGAAGATGGGGTAAAAGTCTAATTTCCTAAATAAGCCTTCAAACTTTTCCATACTTCAGCTTTACCAGGAACCTTAGTTTCCTGTGAAGATATACTTCTCCTCCCAGCCTAATGATGACTTAGCAGTCTTCACAGGAATGACTGCTCCATAGGAGTGGCATTTTTAAGAATGAAACATCTTCTATTGATCTAGTTTTACCACAGTGACTGCTTGTTTTTTATTGCACTGCGCAGTCTACATGGAAGCTTGTAGTTTATCAAGCTGCAGTCAGCACTGACTTACCCTGTCGAAATGGTTGAAAGAAGCCCGGAACTCGTTCATCTGTTCCTGGCTGATTCCTTTGGCATCACGGGTCAGAATCTGGTTTTCCACTTCATTGATGGTTCTAGCAATTGTTGTTAGTAACTGCTCCCAGCCCACTCGGATATGCTGGAAAAAGAGGACAGGACAATTTTTAAATTAGCTCTTCTGCCTCTGAGGCCAGTGGATCAAATGTGCCACTTGTTGCAAACCAAATGATCCTGGTGGCCAAGGCAGGAGAAGTCCATTTGCTCAGAAAAGCTTCCTTCTCACCTGCAGTGTGAGCCAATCAGATGTTTAAAATCTGAATTTTGACTGAAAAAAATATTGAAGAGGCCAATTCCTGATCTTAAGAAAGTCTTGGTCCTATTGCAAAGTTCCTTTGCCTTGTCAGAGCAACATATTGGAGGCCTTTAACAAAAATGAGAATCAAACCCAGTGCTTCTAGGATGTAGTTGGGCAGAAAACTCTCCTTACCAAGAAAATAAATAAACCACAGTCCTTGGAAGACACTGGTGCTCCACTGCCTCTGCTGTTGCTTAATGGAGAGCTGGCCAGAAACCAAAAGACAAGTTTCAAAGCTCGTCTGTGTTCTGCTGGACTCATGTTGAACTCAGATTGATTCCAAGAAACCTCATGTTGTCAACAGAAAGCCAGACTCCGATTTTAAAAAGCTTTTCTTGGACTTTTTTCTTTTGCCAGGCCGTGGCACCTCAAAATTGCCAGCACTTCCCTGGTCTTTCTAATCCCAGCTAATAGGCTGCCACAATTGGGTGGCAGGAGAAATGAGACCAGCCAATTTTTCAAGCAATACTGTTGATGTCATTCAGGTTATTTCTATTGTCTTTATTTGGAAGTACATTGGAATGGATTAGCATGAAGTATAGCAAGGCAAAAAAAAATATTCAGTGATATGCTGTTGCATGCTTGGCCACATTGTCAAGCTTTCCATTTTCCTGAGAACCACAACATGTTGCCAGAGCTAGATGTGGCTGATGCTAACTGGCCACAGCAGATGAGGCTGGCTGATCTGCTGCCAAAACTTTTACCTCCATGGTGTAGTTGGTGTGCTTGTTGTCAAAGATAAGCGCTTCCTGGATCTGTTGGTGATCTCCTTCCAACTGGTCAATCTTTGGTTTGTAATTCACAATGCTTTTCTCATACTGCCGCAAGTGGTTGAGCTGGTCTTCCAGGGTCCCATGCATCTCTATTGAAATGCGGCCAATCTCCTGCATTAGCAAAGCCAAAGGAGTTAGACCCCATTGGAAGGACAAGCCTCAACATGTCTGACATTTATTGCAGCTATTTCATGCTCACACAGGATGATGATTCAAAAAAAAACCCAACAAAAAAACTCATGGAGCAGTTACTTTAAAGGAGCCAAAACAGTGTCAGCAAGAATTTTAGCAGAGCCCTGAACATTTTCCAAGTGACTTGAGTCACATGACATGTGTCTAATACAAGGATACAGAAAAAAAAAGGGAAACTGCAGTCCATAAGCTAGTAATGTACCAAGCCAGATCTTTTTCTGATGTACTATCTGCCACTAACTTAGTCCCTTCATACAGACGTATTTCTGTAATTGCTCTCTTCTTTACAGCTCCTGCCATCAGTAATAGCTTCATATTTTTCCATTTCATCAACTCCAATTCCTTTAGCTCAAATCTTACCTAAAGAGAGAAGATGTCCCTTAAAAATATGTCTCCTCTGTTGATGTTTGCTAGGCTAATTGTATTTATTTTGTCATGTGTATCAAGACCATTGCTGTGAAAGCAGTTACACAAAATATGCTTCTGATGTAGGGTCTTTAACTTGCTGCATATAAACACAAGTCTATTAAAATACCAGTGTTCCCCATTTTAAGTCATGTTTTTTATCTCTGTATTAAAGAGTTAGGGGAAGAAAAGTACAAGCACTTCAGTAACCAATATCAATCTTGGGATTCTCCATATTTTCTATGAAAGTTTCTCTTGCTGTAACCTGAAGGAAGAATGACTGTGACAATGGTCAAGAAAGGCCAAGGATAAGAATATCAGTGAGGATCACAGAAGAAAACAGACTGTTTCAAAATGAGCGAAGCACTACCTCCATCTTGGTCTGGATCCAGGGTCCAATGACATTGGCCTGTGCACCAAACTGTTTACGAAGTCGTTCATTTTGCTGCTGTCGAGCATGTTCTTCCATCAAGGCTTGATCCCTTCTGGGAACCAGTTGCCGCACCTACAGCAAAGAGTAACAAAGTGTGCAGTTTATAAATACAAAGGCACATGTATAGTAAATGTAGAAATTGCCGCAAGGAAGGGAGGAGTAGGTGTTTGCACTGAAAGCAAGCAGTCATATGGTTTAGGACACAGTGGGAAGGCTCATGGAATGTGAATCCTGTCTGCTGTAGGATGCATGCTGCAAACCCATCTTAGGCCATGGAAGACCAGAAGCTTCCATTCACTACTTGGGTTTCTGGTGGCTCATGTTAACTGAATTGCAGGACCCTGTTCAGATCTGACTTTGGTGATCTTGCTTGGTAGTAAGAACCATCAGCACAGCTGGTATGGAAAGTAGCTGCTCTTTTAGGATTACAGCAAGGGAAGGCTACTTGGATGTGGAGATAAAACATCTGAAGGGTTGAATGGTGAAAAAGGATACTGACTCACATGCCATACTTACTTGCTTGTCAGGTCAACTGAGGACTGAAAACCTTAAAGCTTTTAATTTATAAAAAGAGCAAGTAAAAGGGATCTGACACCCCTTAGGCATTTATATGAAAGATCTCTTCCACTTTCCAAGCACACGGTAATTGAGCCGAAAACAAACAACAAAAAACCCCCCAACAAACCTCAGCAGTAAGCATGAGAGAGTAACTGAAGGGTAAATAATCCACTTCCTGGGGCCCCAGTGACTGAGCAGTGGCATCCTCCCACACCAACTTGCAAGGTTAGAAAGAACTCACATGTTCCCATTTGCCATTGATCTCGTGTGGGGTGATCGTAGTGTAAGGATTCGTTCCTGCCATGTTGACATGGTATGTCTGGACAATCTTTGAGACTTCATTGTGGATTCCCAGGATGGCCTGTCGCTCCTTGTCGGCATCTGGCAAAGTGGCTTTGAACTGTTCGTGGGCTGTGGTCAATCCCTGCAGAAGGAAGGCAGAAGCAAAGGGAGGGTAAGAGCATTAGTCACTGAATAGCCTCTTCAGCAAATGTATCCCTGCAGAAGTGACTGCAAAAGCTTACATATTCCCAGATACAAAGCAGGCTACTCTAATAAACTTTTCAGGTTCTCTCAGCATCACTAAACAGGCTGTTTTGAGTAGTTAAATGATGTGAAGTCTCATTTTCCCTCTGTTTCTGTCCCATGTTGACCAGGGACAGAGATCACGTCCCAAAAAATGGTGGAATAATTCTGGCTCATAATTTAGGGGGAACTATTTCTCCAACACTGCTTAGTGACTGCCTGTCAGACCCTTTGGGAAGAAGATCTGACTACTAGCATTACTTTAAAGCAGTCATGTCTCACTACTGTAAATGCACCATGTTTTTCTTCTACTATGTATGTACTAGTTCTACACCTAAGATAAGTGCAGATGAATAATAAGAGTCAGATTCAGTCTTATCAGAGTCAGTTAGAACTAGGTGAAGGTCTTCCAGCCAACAGCAAACTCGCACAGGCAACATATGCTCCTGCTGCTGAAAAACAGCTCCTTCTCCCTGAACACAACAGGCCCTTTCTGTTCCCAGTCTTGCTCTCATGCCTGGACTGTGCTCCAAGGACCGATGGTGGGGGCATGCCTGCTGGTAGTTTGTGGACAGCTGACAAGCCAGTTGGTCCTGGCTCATGTCCCACCGCTTCTACAGGCCTGTAAGGTACTTAATCCCAGAAGCCTGGAAGAAC
>NW_008824949.1:547898-569658 GCF_000699105.1 Pygoscelis adeliae
CAGCAAAACGAATGGGGGACAGAGAGGCATGTGCAGGGATAATTGACAGAACAGTGTGGACAAAAGAGGGAATGAAAGTAAACTGCATGATTGACCTCTCTCTTACAACACACACATAGTAACTACTTTTTGTAAAATTGCTTCCTTACACGGTGACTCATTACTTTGCAGCTGCTGCAGTGGCCATAGAGATGTAATGCAAGTCTGGGGGGCTGGAAAAGATACTGCAAACAGGCACAAAGAGATGATGGAAGTGTTTAAATGCCGTTCAGATTTTTTCTGCATTATGAAAGATTTAATGAACCCCTTTGTTCAGGAGGGAAGGGCGGAAGAAACAAGTAGCAGCTCAGTAACAGAGCTGATACTAGGCTAGGGCTATTTCACTACCCCTCCGCCCCCCTGGGGGACATAGTGTCCTCAGTTGGTCTCCCATTCGCTGCCTCACTGATTGCCATGTTGCTGTCAGCCATTCCTGCAAAGAGCTGACTTGGATTCTTTTCATGAGCCCATCAAGCAGGAGAAATAGAAGTCCCCACTGCAACCCAGGGAAGAGAATTCCTGCTCTCAAAGGTCTGAAAATTACCCGTAGGTACCTCAAGTTGCTTTCATAACACCCTTTCAGAAGGGGGAAAACTGAGATACTGTCTCTGTCGTCTTGCAGGAGGCAAGACGACTTCCGCTTCAAATGGTAATCCACCACCAAAGTGGACAATTCTGATTTTTCTTGTGCTCAGCACCGAAACCCAGCTGGCAGCTCAACAACTGCCCTCATGGCACATCCTATCACATAGGACCAAATGACCTGGACATGACATTACATGGGACAACTGACCTGCAGAACCTGTAAGCAGCACTAAGCTTTGCTCATGCGGGTTAAAAAAAAAACCCACAAGACCCTCAAAGGTTCCTCAATTTTCAGGCTTTCATTAATAAGACTCTGGGGTTACACTGAAAAATCCACTTTTCAGTTCTTTGTGTCCAGCTAGGATGGTGTGAGCATGTTTCATACCTATTCAGATCCAGGTTTTTGGAGGAAATCAAGGATAAACATACTCCTTATTGTTTCTCTTGCTAAGGCTCACTCACTAGAGCAGAAGCACCAGAACATAACCTACAAATATGACTCCACTAGGAATCCAGGAGACCCCCGACTTCTCTCTATCCCAGCCTGACTGTTGCAAATGACTGCTCTGTACCTGGATCTCCTCGATGGTGTGAACAATGAACGTGTCCTGCAGGTCCTCCATGGCCCCTTCCATCCAGTTATTGAAAGGGGCAGCTCGTTTGGCATATTCCAGGTACAGCTGGTCAATTGTTTCCAGTAGCTTCTCTGTCCTCTGGGTATGCACAAAAAAAAGAAAGAAAATCAGGAAAGATGGTTAGAGAAGAATAATCACATAGATATGTGGGTTGTCTGAGCTGCTCCTTCCTTTCAGACCTCCTTGGTGCTCCCAGGATGGTACTACAGTAAAAGTCTCTCTGCTGTTAAGAGATTACACACAGGATGGATTTTTTCCTCTGAGGGAAAAATCTGAGGTCCTTTGAAATAAAACAAAACAAGGACAGTCTTTCCAAGCAGAACGAAATTACAAAACACAGAAAAGTAGAAATAAATCAATAGCCTGAGCAAACAAACGGCACCACAATTTGGCTGGAAGGGGAAAAGCAGGCTAAGTATACTGAAATGTAGCCCTCGTTTACAGTCTGGGATGTTCTAGGCGTGCACAAAAGAGCTGAAACTGGTTGCTCATGCCCACTGCAGCTTGATTCCCACAAAATGACCTACCCACGTAATCCCAAAGGTCCAACTTGTAATATGTCTCACCTCCAAGGCTTCTCTACGTTTCTGGGTTAGGGCACCCAGATTATCCCACTGATCACAGATTTTCTGGCACCTGGCATTGACACTGGGAGAGTCGTAATAGTCCAGCTCACTATAAGGGGTGGGGAAAAAAAGTACAAGAAGTCAAATAAAGACTTTTTGGAGAAGAAAGAGAAACCCATTAGAAATCTTTATCAGCCTTGAGGACAGATTCAGGCATGCAGAGCTCATGGTCTCTGCAAGCAAAGCGAGCCAGGAAGACGGCAGTGTCTAGTTTTGGAGACACTGTATGTTATGGTACATCAAACAGCACAGAACAGGAAGAAAAACAACCACCAAAGGCCTCAACAAACACTGGTGCTGGCTGCCTGATGGGAATAACTTGGCACTGGGGGAAGAGAGTACAGACTTTTGCTCAAGATGGGAATAAGCAGATTATGAGCACAGCAATATGCCCCATATTCTGCTTAAGAACATCGTGCAGGCTAACTACCTGCATGGGGTAAGCTGAAGCTTGTGGTCTTGTATCGCTTTGTGCTCTTGGTTCTGCACACAGTCAAAGAGGGAGAAACCTGGGAAGTGTCAGCCTCGAAAGAGGAAGTGGAGTAACTCACTCGGCTACTGAGTGACCCTGGGCCATCTGATGAACATTTTTCTAAGCAGTAATGCAGATTTAAACAGTTTCCTCTTGCCTCCCCTAGCCTTGTTTCTTCCCACCATTGTATTGCCCTCCTGAGGTGTGTGGGCACAACTGTTGGTGGAATCTTGTGGTAAACTGGTCAGGAAACTGATTTGGGCTAAAAATAACTTTTTCTTTGCTGGGTTTTTAATCCAGATCAGTTCCTTGATCTACTTTGCTGCAGAGCCAGCTCTGCAGATGAAAGAACTGCTTCTGAAAGCCTGGCTTATAATGCACCCGTGCTGGACTGCTACTGCTGGGGAGTGGAATGTGCCGTGCCCTGAGACATGCCTGGCATGGGCAGCTGCAGCGCCTTCCTCCAGACCCTCTCCATCTCCCTGGCAGTGTATTTCTGGGGGAGAAAAGAGCTCAGCCATGGTTTTTCAGGGTACAACCTCTTTGCTGAGATGGAAGATGGCTTTTGGAAGGATGGCAGAGCCCACTGTTCTCACACTTTGGAAGAAATCATCTCTCCCCCAGCTTAGGGCCCAGCCTTCCCTGTTGCTCTTAGAGCTGCAGCTGCTTTGGCTGGCATGTAGCATGTGCTTTGGAAGTGGCAGGTCAGCTAATGCTTGCTGACTAGCCAGCCTTGGTTTTAATCTTACTGACATGGAGGATTGCCTTGAACCCTCCTCCTGTTCCAAGGTCAATCCTCCAGTGGACAAGGGAGCAATTCTGTAAATCCGTGTTGTTAAAGGAGATAATGATCTTGATCCAATAATCCTGATTTTTTAGAGAAAAATAGTCCTTCGGCCCAAGAGTACTGATCTTAGCCTAGACACTAACTTGAGGTAGGCCAGTACAATATATAAATATTTTTAAAATAGGAAACAAAGTCAAAGCCAAGTTATACAGGCTGTTTTTGCCAAGAAACATGCAGGGTTTCAAAATCTCTATCCCTGTGCTGCAGAGGCCAGCTCCCTAGCAATCAACCTCCCGCAGTGAGGAGACCCCATTTCTCCTGGTAACTTGCATCACTTGTCACTCCAGGAAAGGGAGTGGAGGTGAAGTTTTCCAAGCCAGGGGAAGCAGGGAGGGAGCTGAGCTGCTGTGAGGATGCCCTGGAGCAAGTGCCGACCAGAGTGCGCATAGTGCAGTACTCCTGGGGCAAAGGGCCGGGGTGGCAGCAGAGGCCACGATGGGCTCAAGCATCAGCAGATTTTTCTCCTGCCAGAATAAAGAGGATTTTTTTGATAAAAGAGAGCAAACTGAGAGCCTGCTATCCTCTGCCATTTCCTTCTGTTCCTGGAAAAGTATGACGGCATTACAACTCTGAAACCTAGCAGGCACCAGCGGCAGGTCAGACTCTTTAGGAAAGGGTTCACAGCAGCATAAGGAGCTGGAAGAGGATGGAAACTTGGCTTGGGAATATAATTCTGCCACCCCCTCATCAGCACCCACAACTCATCTGTTTTCTGGCCTGCTCTTCTGGTGCGTCCGGATACTGGAGAGCAGTATCCTAGATACTGTTTGGAAACACTGGGACTTCCCAACATTTTTGTATGGGGATTGATTTATGGCTCTCCAGAGGGCAGAGGGCAAAGCTGATTAAGCCTCTCTGGCCCCAAGGATGGGACGTGCGCCGGGGTGCCGTACTTCAGCTCTTGTGCAATAGCAGCAATCTGTTCCACGCGGTCCTGGTGTGCAGCCAGGTCGCTCTCAAAGGCCTCGTGTTTCTTCAGCAGGGCCTTTATCTCCGAGAGGGTAGCAGTTTCGTAATCCTTCTGCTGCAGCATTGCTTCCTTACCTGGGGAGGGAGCCAAAGGACAGGAGAATGAAGGACAGGACCCAATGCCCCCAAAGCCAGCTCCCCATCACCGAGGCAGCCCCATCGGCCCTCAAAAGGGCATCTGCCCCACTCCAGACACTCTGCCCAAGGTTTGCCCTCACACGTGCTGGCCTAGAGATGCACAATCCTCATTTTCAAACCACAGAGTGTGAGTTTGCCATTAAGAACAGAGAAGGGCATGTAATGCAGCTCAAGCCAGTGCTGTCACAGTTTATACTAGACTCGTCTCAGTATGCAAACTGGGCTATGCTGGTTCTGTAAATGCCAACTGTAGCATTTACTGTACGGTAACTTTTCCTCTGCTCTGTAGCTCTTTTCTATCCAAAGTTCTCACCTTGCAACAGTTAGGGAATGCCAATGTGGCCACATGATGTAGCAGAGCGGAGATCAAGCTGATTTTCATGCATTATTATTATAAGAAATGAACCGAAACCAGGACACTAGCATTCTCGAGAGGAAAATCTCATGGAAGGACCTATGCATGATCCATCTCTTCCTCCCTATGTAATGGACAGCACTATGTCAGGCAATAGGAAGCATGTAGCTTGGCATTACCATCTGTCCAGGACTCATGAATGGATGCTTTCTGCCGGAACTTCTCTGCCAGGTGATCCAGCCTCTCTAGCCTCCGGATCTCATTCAACAACCACTCCTCATAGCCCTTCTCGGCCTGCTCTAGGCCACCCCAGGCATTGTTTATATCCTAGAGACAGGAGCACAAGAAGAAAAGGCAGGTTAGAAGATGGGGGGGGGGGGGGGGGAGAGGGAGGTGAGGCTTAGTCTCCATGAGCTACATGGCTCCAACTGGTTGGAAGGAGTGGATGTGGGCTTTTAATCTCACAGGGCTGTGCGGACAGGTCAGGAAGATGACGTGCCAGACTTAAGATAAGCAGGACTAGCAGTGTCAGGATATACCTGTCTGCACGAGAGTCCCTCTCGAAACACTTCCCCACATGAAACTTCAACAAAACCCAACCATTTTTCCAATTAGAAAAAATGAGAGGCACCCAGACATCTCCTCATAAAGGCATCCAACTTGTGAAGAGCCTCAGAGTCTGGTTTAGGTACAGGGAAGCAATGATTGCTTGATCCTCTCTTATTATGGCCTCACTGAACTATATTCTGTAGGGTTCCTACCACAGAGTAGCTCACACTGAAGGTGGGCATGCTTTGCCCACCCATGGGCAGAAAAGGAGTCCCAGTTTTTAGACATGGTTGGGGGTATATATGAGCAGTTACCCGCACTCACCGAGACCATTTTCCCTTCTGAAGGCATGAAGGCTGGCCTGTTGCTGAGCCGCAGCTTGGTCTGCAAAGTGTTGAAATTGATCTCAAGTTGGCACTTCTCTTGGACCTTGGGGGGCTTGTGCAGGCGGCGGTAGTCCCGGAAGTCCTCCAGTTTCTGCTGCATGGCTTGCATGGTGTTCTCTGGGGCCCGGTTCTCCAGCCAAGGGATGGTACGACGGATCCACTCCAGCAGCTGGAAAGAGCAATGACAAGAAGCCTTGAACTGAAAATTGTGTTAAAACTACAGGTGTTGCTCTGATCTCATTAGGCACCATTTACTTTTATGTTTGCTGTCAGAAAGATTCTGCCACCAGCAGGGCTTGTAAAGAAAAGTTTGCCAGCTTTTTTAGAAGTATTTTTTTTTTAAATGAGCAGCTCATTCTCTACCACATTAAGTAGTACCGCTTGTTGCCAATCCAACATGCTTAAGGCATAGCTTTCGCACAATCAGGACCAAACTATGTCCTCAGATTATGCTAAAGCCTTAGAGTTTTGCTGGACTGTTGCATAACTAAAGGATGCTGTAAGTCATATTATCTCCAGAAAGGTCTGACAGAAGAAATAAGTTCTTGCCTCCAGTTACACTTTTCCCACTCTAGCTTCCTTGAAGTCAGTGTTGCTCTTTGAATAGCGCTCCTTAGCAAACCTATTTGGGGAGCTGGCAAAATGCTAATGCAATGGTCAGTCTATAGTGTGAGTGGAGTAGTGTACTATGTTTTTCAGACCAGGCTGAAACCAGGCTCATGGGCTATGTTTGCCTTTTTGTTCTCCATCTTCCCATCCCTACTTATCTTCCACAAACACACTCCAGTCCACATTTGGTCACTTCTGTAGTTTCACAGCTGTCAGTCTGTCAGCCTTCTCAGTTAACCAAAGCAGCCTCTAGCTTGTATCTTACACAGATTCTTTCAAACTATCAGCAAATGCATATTTCTTTCCCCAATTATCTCTATCTTCCATTCTCTCCGATCCAATTCCTGACTTCTGCAGTAGATCAGCATACAATTTGTACGAAAGATGTTATGAAGTTGTATAGTCCTGAGGAATGCAAGCTAAACCAGCTTGATTTTTTCCTTTAATTTTAGTATTTCTGCGTCTGCTCTTGATAAACTGAGAAACTCAAAGTTGCTCTATGGAAGCTTTCTGTTTTAAAGTAGATTGCTCTTGCCTTTAAGGTAAGTTCGATCTTTCATTTTTCTCAAGCTAGAAGGAGAAAAAAAGAATTTTCCAGGGAAACGTGTGCCAAACAGCATTCCCCAAGATTAGCTATCAGCATTAAATGCAATTCCTTTCCACATACCACCACCCAGAAACCAACAGCACCATGGACACCTACATCACTGGCCAGTTTTTCGTAGTCTTCCATGAGCTGTTCGTTTTCTTGGTTGACTGCCAGCACCTTGCAGATACGATTTGCTGCTGTCTCCGCCTGACAAAGAGAAGAAAAATGGAAGAAGGGAAAAGTGTGAAAAAAACCCAAACAAAACACCAAAACAACAAACCAAAGCTTGCAGCTTAGCTTCCTGCTACATATCTGCGGGTAAAGTCTCCTACCCTTGGCTCTAGCAACCTGTCTGCGCTTCGAAATGTCTGTCCTGACCTCTTTGCTTTCCATCTGACCTTCTATAATAATTTATTTTTCCTTTCTCAGGTGAATATGTTCCTTCAGAGATTCTCAGCAATACTGATCTCACCCTATGCGTTGTGAGACAACCACATATCTATGCCTTTTCTGAAGCTGCTCCTAGGAGAGGGCCCTGTTGTTTGCTTCCTACCAGACAACCCCGGCTTGCCTCCTCAACCCCAAACAGGAGGTTTCTGCCACCACCACCACCCCCCTCACCAGCATTCAGAACTGCAACACCAGTAACTGAGTGGTGTCAAGCTGATGAGAGACTCTACATGCTTTTACCCCAGGAAAGAACTACCTAAACAGAGTTAATCCATAGACTGGACTTTGGAAAATTCCTGATTTTGTTTGGAAGATGAAGTGGTAGATACTCCTCTTAACCTTATATTCTGCCCAGCAGAGCTGTCTTTCAGCTTTCCCTGTATTTCTGGCACTCATTACAGGGCCACCTCCTCCAGCATCTTACCGCATGACACCTACCATGTATTCAGGGTCTCATGATCCAGCTGAGAAGAGGATTTTTTTTTTTTCCCCCTTTCTGGGTAATCTTTCTGCTTACTCTCCCAAAACAAGTCTCACCAAAAAAGAGCCTGTTGTTACTATTTAGTTTTTTTTTTTTTTCCCCCATTTTGGGACGAAAACCTTGTTCTCTGCAGGGAGCTGAACGCGTTAAAACATGAATTTGGAACAAAGTAAGGATCACAAAAATCCCAGCTATGAACTCAGGAGCAGTCAGTCTGCCCTGGAGTGCCATGCATGTGTTTGGCATGGGGAACATACAGCAGGCTGATCCTTGCACAGCATGTATCTGTGGGTATCAGCTCCCTTTATCATTATCATGGTAGATACCATGCCACAAAGCCTCGGAGGATGTGCCCCTGTGATGGGTGTCACAGGACTGCTCAGCACCCTCTTAGCACAGTACAGCTATCACCCTGGTGCCCGGGGAAGATGCTAGAGCTACCCATAGGACCCCTATGGAATAGTCCTCCTTACAGTGGCTAAGTGGAGATGAAGAGGAGAGGGCACATGCCAACACTACAACAGATCAATTGCGAATGCTGTGTCTTGCCTTAAAACTATGTGTGGGACTGATGCCAAAAGAAGTTTTGCTGAGCTTATAGCTGGCAAGTTTCAACCTTTTTCTATTTTTAAAAGGCCTTTTATTATCTGTTTATTCAATCTCCAAGGCCATTTGAGAAAAATCCTCTAATTTTTGCAGCTGATGCGAGGCAGCAAGAATAGCAATAAAGTCATAGGCTATACAGTGATGTATGGATAGCTAAGGTCCCAGAGGATCTGGCAATCTTATTCATTTCTAAGAAGCTGTAAAAACATATATTCAGTCATCTGTCCCTTCACTAAAGCGGGCCAGTTAGCAGATACACATATATTAACTAATTTAAAACACATCAGAGGGATCTGTACAGGAGAAAGAGCAATTTCACTTAAAAAAAAAAAAATCTGTAAAAAGTGCAAATGATGGTTACGTTTAAGAAAGCTTGTACTTTGATCTGTTTTTAACTAAAGTTGTACTTTAATGGAGTGCTTTTTGATATCCAGAGAAAACTTTATAGACATGGGACCAAATAGCATGTCAGCAAGACATTGCCAGAGCCCTACCATGATGTGTCTAGTGACTGCAGGGAACTGGCGGTGCCAAATGTTTATCTCAATTGTCCCAGGAGAGGAGCTCCCTGCACACTCAACTTTCTCCTTTTTACACGCCAGGAGCTCACTGCAGCAGCAGCCAGCTGTGCAGGAGGGACCCCATTTCACGGAGGCATATTTACATGTATCCAACCATAGATTTCTTCCAGCTGCCAAAGTTTTTAAATACGTGTGTGTGTATATATGAGTGTTGAACATCTGCCCAAACACAAAAGCCCTCTGAATGTCAGCAATTACGACACTATTTGTATTATCCTAACAGCTGAATTGTAGAGGCTTTCTCTCCCCTACTAGTACTTGCTTCTCAATGGTTCTTGCCTACTCCAGACTGCTCTATGCAACAGTGTGCCGCTGCAGCAGCAGGAAAGGCTCTGTGGCCACTATCACCATTAATGTCATGAGCAGTTACACTGACTTGGTCTGAGCAAGGTAGGCCAAAAGGATCCCAGTGCTTTCGGGTAACCTCCACAAATACCTCCCACAATGCTGCTAATGAGCTGATCTGTGGTGATGGCAACCTCAGTGAAACACTTTCAGGTAAGAGTGGCACACCAAGATGTTTACATAAGGCCAAGGCAGCTCCCCCTACACGTTCATTAGTGGAGTGGAAAAAGCCATTTTGGCTTCCTCACACTGCTAAAGGCAATGATACATTTAGGATGCTCACGCTGGCTCCAAACAAGCCAGGATGTCCACAAGGCATGGAGCAGCACTGAGAAGATGCACCATCCTCGAGTCTGGAAGCTGCATATCTGTATTCTCAGAGAACCTGATCAGCTTCGGTGCAGTGTCATGCTGACACATTATACTACTTACTCAGAGACTTTGGGGAGGGCAAGCCCAGGGCATTCTGCTCGATACCACACTGCTGCGTGATATGCATGTGCTGTTTGGTGGACTCAAAATGGAAATCTGAATAGCCAAAGAATAGCCAAAGTAGCAGTAATTTCTCTGCCTTTTGTCTTTTCTGTACTTCTCAACCTTGACTAGGACTGCTTAGGGTGGAAGTGGAGTTAGTTGTCTCTCTAGCTCATGGGTCCAGGTCTCTTCGCTGAGGAGGATGATAAAGGAAGGCATTCCCACAGTGTGCTACGTAGGGAAGATGCCTGCCTGCTGCTGTCCTCTGGCCTCAGAGGACCACTTCAGAATACTGTATGCCAAACACAATCTCTTAATAGAATGGTAAAACGTTAGTTAGAAATTTTCACCCCAGAAATCAAGTTTACAAAATATTAAGCAAACCAGTAGTTGCATGCATTTAGTGTGAAAGTCAGAAGCGGTTAGAAAACAAGCAAACCAACCAAAGCAAGTATACCTATATATATATATATGTAAAAAAAATGGCATAAAGAAAAAGCAGCCATCTACACACACAAGTCAGGCTGGGGACCCTGTACCTTCAAAGGCTCAGTATAAGAGAGTGAAAGAAGCAGAAAGCAGCTCATGGGACTTCCCCTTCAGGACTGGTGGTAGTAATGAAAAATCTGAATGAAAAATGGAGCGATATCACAGTAAGTCACCTAACCGTGCATGAGACGGCAACACACTACAATCTGTGCTGGGGCTTGCACTCAGTAATCACTTTGCACTTGCCTGGGGGTTTGAATCTGTGTCACTCAGCAGCTGGCTAACGTACAGCAAGGGCAGCTCCAAAAAGGAGCTGTGCCCCTCCTGCCAGGGCACAGTTGAGTTGCTGGCCCATCAGGATTGCTAAAAAATTAATAAATGATTCAATCTTTAATCTTCCCTATAAACCAGTTCGACTACATGGGATCGAAGCTTTAATAACCAAGAAGCTCCATCTCTAGGTTCTTGCCCCAGCTACTTGGTTCAGGTGTTAAGGCAGTAAAAGGTTGTTTTCAGTTACCCCAGGAGACGTAACATCCACCTAAACTGCTGATGAGAGCATGGGACCTGCTCAGCAGGTTTCCAAATCGTGGAATGGGTGCAGAGAGAAGAGGAAGGGATTGGCGAGGGGCATGGCTGCTCCTGCAGCAGGCCACAACCCTCCTTATATTGTGGTTTGCTGTTTCCTCAATCTGGAGTTCTTTGGGTTAAGCAGACAGCATGGAGCAGTCCCTCAGGGGCACCTAGCAAACAGCAGGCCTTATCACTGGGCTGGCTTGAGTTCTCAGTCTTCCTGAGCAAGTATCAGCTGGCCGGAGCTTGCAGCCTGGTCTTTAGGGTTTTGAACTTCTCACAAAGCAGGATCCTAGTGGAAAAGTCATGACTACACAAATTATGCCAAACGGGCAAGTCTACTACACTGCTGTGAGACATATTCCCAGTTCCTTGGAAACAAGACAGCATCACGTAATTTATATGAAACAGGGCAAAGAACAAATAGCTTGAGCTAAAGAACTGCTCCCTGGAACCTACTGCCTATGTTTGCCCTCTGAAAGCCAGCATCAGCACGGTATCTGCATCAACACTGCGACCATCAGCACTGCTTTGTACAAAAGAGATACACTCTTCCTGGAGTCAAGTTAGCCCTCAAGCTGGGCAACGCATGGACTGTGTCTCAAATAGAAAAGGCCTAGTGAGAGAAAGAAGTTGTGGCAGGGAGAAACAGGGAGATTTTACATCTGTTCATAACATGAAGAATACAGTCTTGAACTTTGGATTTTATTGTTCCAAAGCCTACAATCTGAAATTAGCAGTGATCTCGTGGAAAGGATACAGCCCAGCCAGGCTATGGCACGGGAGGAAAGGATGGACCTTTTTCTTCTGTTCAAAGGATTGCAGGGAAATTGCTGGTTTGGAGGAAGTTTGCCCAAAGGCGAACCGTGACTATTTGGTTCCTCTGAGGACTAATGTCCCGATGTCAGGCAAAGAGACTTTGGAGTAAAGAGGAAGCAGAGAAAGAAGGACTGAAGTTATGGAAATGGGCAAAGCAGAGGAAAGAGAAATAAAACATATAGGCGGTTTGGGAAACAAAGGAGAATGACCAGGGAGAAGCAAGGAATGGAGAAGCATGTGAGTCTGGGAAAGCTCAAGGCCTGGTAGGAATGGACTTTGTGGCTGGAGCACAAAAGTGCTATGTAACCAGCTCACAGATGATTCAGCCTAGGAAAAACCACTGACCTAGCGGGGGCTGAGTGTGGAAGGCAGGATAGCAGCTCAAGGGGGTCAGGCTGTGATTTCCTGGACTAGGCTCATTTGATTGTGGTACTTCTGGAGGCGCATCGCCTGGCCAGGATGATGCCCACTAGTCACTGAAAGGGTACCAATTCTGTCAGAGCAGACATTCATTAATCTTTCGATGCCAGCTTTACCAAATGCTTTCTCCACCGCTGGGGTGTGAAACCGGAGGGAAAGGGCAGCTCAAGTCTGTTTGAAAGGACATTCACATCACTTCTCCAGCAAGACTACAGATGGCACATCCAAGCGCATCGCTGGATGCACTGGGCTTCCCTGCAAACGCCCTGGGGCGGATGGGGGTCTGGCACGTTCCTCCACGTTCTGTGTGGAGAGGAACAGTGGGCAGGGCAGGGAGCGGGGAGGGGGTTGTTAGCAGTAAAGTCTCACCTTCTGCGCCCCTGAGAAGGCGTGGTAGTAACATGAGACATAGGTCATTATGGCCTTCTCATCCGGCCTTAGCGTGCCTATAATATCTGTGCAGAGAAGGAAAAGAGGTTGAAAGGATAAAGTAAGAAGCAGCACATAGAATAAAACAAAACAGTCATGGGTGGCGTGAGAGAGGGGGAGAAAACTTCCCATCATGCATTGCAGGACAGGCCAAACAGATTTCCATGCGGAGAGCTGGGAATTCGGATCAGAAGGTGGCTAGCAGCGTTGGCTTGTGGCTCAAAGCGGCACCCCTCCCTCCCACCTCCCCAGTCCAGGGGGATCCCGAGCTGAGGATCTAGGCTCTGCACCTTCACAGCTGTGGTCTGGGGGCCTGGCCCAAGGATGCAAATAGGCTGTTTGGAGGTTTGAATGCCTGCGCTCAAGGCCTTTCTGTACGCCGAGGAGCTAGAGATCAGAGCCTTCCTACGCAGTGCACTTTCTACAGTGTATCTGCTCTGCTGCAACACACACTGCCTGTTCCTATGGCACTGAAGTACAGGCAGCTGCTTGGTTTTGGCGAGAGATGCTTACAAGGTTTCACCCACAAAATGTTCTCCTTAAGTGACTGTATTAACAACATGAAAATGGCTAAGCCAGACACAACAAGGACTCAACTGCCCGTTTTCCAGCATGGTAGGTGAGAAAAGAGGAAAAAAAGAAACAAATGAACAAAAACATGCATCCCAGTCATGATAAGCAACGCTCTGTCTGCAAAATCACCACGGACGTACTCGTTAGACGTGCTTTGTAAGCCCCAGGTGAACTGGGACTGAATTTGTGGCACAACTTGAGAAAGCAGCAGGTTCAGACCTTGAAGCAAGGGTGCAGATACCTGCAGCATATGTAAGGTAAAAGATAAAGCTTTGGGTATTCATTAACTCCTTCATAAAACCACTAAGTCAGCTCTGTTCCTCCATCTTCGAAAAAGAAAAAAAAAAAGTGAATAGGTATCAGCATTGTTTCCAGTGGGGGCAGGCTGCAGTGTCCTGCTGAGCAGAGCATCTATGTGGTGGTCTCCACCTTTGTGAGACCAAGCATCCTAGCTCAGATTCCCCAGGAACAGGGGGTGCAGGTCCTCGGCCGTCAGGGCAGCAGTTCAGAAGGCAAATGGAGAAGGCAGAGCTCCTCACTCCCTTGGATTTGCGTGCATGCCAAGGTGCTGGCATACGTAAGTGCCACTGAAAGTACCTCTGACTATAGGGAAATGGGACTCCTGGCTCCCTTGCCCCACGTATTATGTGTGGGGCACCACTTTGAACCAACAGCCAACTCTACCAAAAACATAATAATAAAGATGCCCGTAGCTAGAGAGGAGAGAGAGAAAGAAAAAAAGGTTTGGACATTAGCAACGGCACCAGGTGTGCTCTGTGGAGGGAGCTTGGGATCCTGCGATACCTTCTGGGCTCCTGAGAAGGCGTGGTAGAAGCTAGAAACATAGGTCATGATGGCTTTCTCGTCAGGACGGGCAGTTCCAACAATGTCTGTCAAAAAAAACCTCACGTTAAGAGCATAATCAACTGATGGGAGGAAAGCAAAGGAGAGGGAGAACCACAATTGTCCAGGAGGCCTGCTGGGGTATATGCTTGTCATAGCAACTCCACAAGGCTTCCCAGCATTCCCCAGAAGATGTGTCTCTCAGAAGCCAGGATCACCCTCCTGGTTCCCCTCCCTCATGGTAAAATTGCTTCCAGGGTCTGGCCAGGCTAATGCAGCCATATGTCAGCATGTCTCGTGTCACAGCATTTTCCCGTCCTGAGAACACTACTGTGAATGGTGGGCTGAATCAATCCAAACTGGCAGCAGGTTGACATGGCTTTTACAGACGTATTATACTGCAATTCCTCCATGCAGTTCTTCAGGAAAGATCCTTTCTCCCTTTCTTTCCATGCCCCCATCCTCCATTTCAACACAATGATAGCTTGAATTTCAAAAGGCCCTTTCATTAGTTTCAGGGGAAACTCAACACCTCCAGAGATCAGAATTAATGGTGTGGAGGAATGCACATTAGCTCCACTCCATGAGGGAGGAGAGTGATCAGGAAAGAGCAATAGGAGCTCCTGAAAGGGGCCCTCTTCATCACTGCTAGCTCTGCTGAGTTCTGAAGCTATATCCACTTATTTTGGAGGTGGCTTTATTTCCTCCAGAATGGCAGGAAGCACTTGAATCTACTCCAGAAACCTCATGATTTTTTGTGACCTCAGCATGATGAATGCAGGGAAAGCAAGACTCATCCTTGTGGATGGGAAATACTACCTAAGAATATGAACATCCTAGCTACCCAAATACAGGTTCACTGGGTTCAGCTGTCCTATCCCCACCTTTCCCCCTTGTTCCTCTCACTCCCTTATTTAACAAAAGCCTTTAGCTGCTTCTCCTGTCCAAACCAACCCTGAAATACAGCTTCTACCATTGAAACCAGCTGGCTTCAGGCAAACAGCCACCAACCAGTGAACTATTTCAGGCCATTGTTTGTACTCCAGTTACAGTCTTCAAAGTCTATTGTCAAGCTGGTCCTGACAAGGCTCTGAAAAGTAATCCTTGCTGTCCCAGTGGCCTCAAGGGAAGCAGTCACAGTCAGTAGCAAAAGCACCTCTGAACAACATGCATCTCTGCCTTGGTCTCCAGACCCAGTCAGTGAGGGATCTTCATGCCCAATACTTCTGAGTAGTCAAGAAGAAGCAGTTTATAATACTAATATCATGCCCCCAATCGGAAGATTGCCAGCAATGTCAGAAAGAGCCCAGAAACAAAAAACATTCTGGAGCAAAAGGAACGCAGTCCTACACCATACATTAACTCAGTATTAAGCCCGATTCTTGAAAGGGAACACTTCAGTCAGCAGTGGACATAGCCAGGTGTTACTCATTTCTACCTAGTGCGTCCACCCCAGGTTAAGATCTCCACACCAGACTCGGAAGACTGAGGGGCACAGGAGGAAGAGGGAAGCAGAACAGGTGATTCACTATTCTATTGTAACTTTTTCCCTATACATTTAGTACATGGTGATGGAGAGAGCATTCAGAGGCTACTGAATTCTTGTACAAGTGCACCTAGAAGAAGTGGGAAATTTCTTGAGAAAAAACAAGTTAAAAGCCACTGGGTTCTACTTTACCTTCTGCATCCAGCATCTTGGGAATATCCAGATATTTCTCAGCCACATCAAAAGCTGTGTTTAGATTAGTGAGAGGATCATCCTGGGAAAGAAACAGAGCCAGAGCATCAGCATCAACTTGTAACAAGGTACACAGCATCTCTCTCAAAACAGAGCTATTGTGCTTGGTTTGGTTCAGGTAACTGTGCTGTCCAGACAAAATTATGCATGAATCCGCATGCAGCAGGATGAAATAATTAGCTTCCTTTTGAAAGCAGAGCCTGGAGACTCATGATATAATTAACACATAATCTATGCACTTGCAACAAGAAGGAATAATACATTTTGTCCTGAACCTAGTTTAAAGTAAAATCAGCTTCACATCATACTGATAGTAAACGGCCATATCTCACATTTACATCTCATGCTTATATTAGGTTTGCAACTTCCATTTTAAAGAACTGCAGAGCAGTGTATCTGTTAGAACATCTAGGTAATATTAAAATAGTAACAACATCTGCAATGGGTGCTGTCCTTAACTAGTGTAGTTTGTTGAACACCAGTTGAGTGGGAGGAAGAGAAATGTTTTAACAAATCTCTACAAAATAAATATATATAAAAGTACCCATTTTGTCTGAGTATTGCTTTTCCTCCTAGGTGCTGCACAGGACTTGTAATTTCCTTAGTACATTTCTATTCCTCTCTATATAAACCTTCTGCTGTGGCAGGATGCACTTCAGATAGAGACATCAATACACAGTAATCAAATCCTAAACAAAGTTAAATGTGACTTATCACATCATGAGTCATACCACAAAGGTAACTAGATTTTAAAGAGCCACACAAGAGAATATGAAACCTAGATGTCACTGGAAATGAAAGACCTCTGCAAATTGTTTCCAGCATTCAAACATAATGATCAGCAACAAGACACCTACCAACCTGTAAGAGACCCTCATACAAGCCTGGTTCCTATATTCCTGTATATCCATGATACTTAGTTATTCTGAAGGATCAATCCACTTAATGGATGACAAATGACATTTGCACTGTCAGTTTCTACTGTTAAGACAGGTGGCTTCTGCTGGAGGAAAGGCTGTGCATAAACTGCTACTGTTTAGTCACCATGTTTGCTAAGTGTCTTTCGGGAGAGAGGAAGGATGGGGTGGTACTCTCCATATTGTCATTTGTGCCGCTCACACTGAGACCCACCTTAAAAATTAGGAAATAAGGAATATAATTATTTCACCTTCTTTCTAGAGTGGCATCCATGTTCTGTTTCTTTCCTATTTGAGATCATGTGCCTTCGCTTATTGCATTGACTTGGAAGATTAAGTTGTGCCTGAACTCTAATCAACAGGCAGTTTCCTTTGAACTGTTGTGGTTTAACCTGGCAAGCAGCTAAACACCACACAGCCATTTGCTCACTCCTCCCCCTCCCCACCACGGGATGGGGGAGAGAATCAGAAAAAAGTAAAATTCGTGAGTTGAGATAAATACAGTTTAATAGGACAGAAAAGGAAGGGAAAATAATAATAATGATGATGATAATAGAATATACAAAGCAAGTGATGCACAATGCAATTGCTCACCACCCGCCAACCGATGCCCAGCCAGTTCCTGAGCAGCGGTCACCACCCCCTGGCCAACTCCCCCCAGTTTATATACTGAGCATGATGTCACATGGTATGGAATAACCCTTTGGCCTGTTTGGGTCAGCTGTCCTGGCTGTGCCCCCTCCCAGCCTCTTGCTGGCAAGGCATGAGAAGCTGAAAAGTCCTTGACTAGTGTAAACACTGCTCAGCAACAACTAAAACATTGGTGTGTTATCAACATTATTCTCATCCTAAATCCAAAACACAGCACTGTACCAGCTACTAGGAAGAAATTTAACTCTGTCCCAGCCAAAACCAGGACAGAACCCACCCAGTATGAAAGATGAAGCTAGGCAGGCTTGGGCAGACAGGGCATGCAGAAAAGTTCCTTTATGGCACTGGTCATTATGTAGCCCTCGGATTACAGCCTTCATGAAACTAGGAAACTGAGCTATTCTGAAAAGCAGTTTCCTGCAGCATTTCCCTAGGAATTAATGCATGTATTAGGTTGGCATCACATATCGGCATCATATTCCTTTGGATGAATGTCTTCTGTAGTCAGCCATGTTTCACCTACCAAAGTAAATCACACAGCGGCCATCAAAACAGACACGACCAGTGATCTGTATTTAGTCCACTGGGACAAGACAATATTAAGTGAGGAAATGTTGCACGGGCATGCTGTGATGAAACCAGCAGCTGTCACACATGGTAACAGGCCCCCATCTCAGTGTCAAATAGTACTTTATCCCTATATAATACACTTCCAATGGTGACTACATCAGATATATCTATATCCACCTCTTCAGAGTTTAGCAGCGGTACAGGCAGGGGATTTTTACTGTCCTCCAGCCACAAAGAACCACCCTATGCCATGGAATTAGAGGCTGGTACCATTTCAACTTCAGCCTACTTGTCTCCTCTGCCTGCTGTGGAGAAACCTCTATCAACCCAAACTGTAACCAAAAGCCTTATTTGAGGAGGTGAGACTAGCTGGTATATAATATACCTTGTTCACAGGGCCTTAGCTCCATTTAGGAAGGAAACATAACAGCCTTTCTTTCACTCAAGTGCAGGAGCATCCAGAAACGCCAAGTGGCAGCTCCCTTGCCAGTTTTCCCCTTGCTCATGTGCCATTTTCTACTTCTGTAGAAACATCACCACTGTGTACCAAATTTCAGCCTACACTGACCGTGACCACCACGGCATTGCTAACACCCTGACAGAGTCTTTAGCATTAAACACAGACCCTTCCTTAGCACAGACTCATCTGAATGAGCTGCCTGAAGATCTGTCAGCCTTCTCCTGGAGGAAAGGGAGGAGCAAACTCACCGCAGATAGCTTTCCTATCAGTTTGCAAGTAACAACAGCGGGAGCAATGTTGCCAAAGGTTAAAAAGAAGTTTTAAGCTGGAAGTTGGGAGAGGTTTCCTGATGGGAAAACTTACTGGGCTTGGGCACTCCCAAAGGAAGGGCTGGAAGTCTTAACACACGGGAAACTGGAGACTCACTAGATGAAGCCAGCAGAGTTCTACTTCATATGTAAGAAAGATGTGTGGTCACATAGTCTATTGGGGAATGAAGCTGAAGACAGTGCTACTGAAAGCAAGCTACCTAAGTCCAAGACTAGCTCTGAGATGAGCAGAGCTAAACCTGAGCAAGACCCTGTTCCCTGTGGGAAAAGCTTCACCCCTCATGGGCAGCTGAGCTGCTCATCACAAATGTGATGCTTCTTTGTGCAAAAGATAAGGTTTCCCTGGGGGGTTGTCCAAGACTACAACAGGGTCTTGAGCCCATGAAATTCCTCCAACTCCACCGCTTTCAGTTCCATCCCATTGTACACCAGCTAATCATTATTTCAAATCACTTGTTTCAGTTGACTCTCATGAAAAGGGATAAAGTAGTAAAGACTGGCCCGGCAGCTCCAAGGCTCGCAGTGCAGCACTGCAGCACCACGGCTGCAGGCATGCTTTAGGGACCCAAAGGCAGCAGAGCAAACAAAAGCCACGTCACCTGTTCCCTGATTCCTTCCACAGCTGAAACACACACCCCAGAAGACCACTGACCCAGATGAGGTTCTGCAGAAGTGCCTCGGTTTCCACTCTGCTTACGTGAACACAGAAATGGCAGAGACACGAAGTGGAGCTGTAACTTGCCAGGCTTTAGCTGGGCCAACTGCGACAAAAGCTATAGTTTTACCATGGAGGAATTACGTTGTTTTAACGGTGGCAGACAGCAAACCTGTCCTAAACAGATGCCCACCTGGCATGTTCTCTGCTTTTGCTGACTAAAGGCTACCGCGGCTCCTCCCCTTTCACCACAACCCTAACTCACATGGGGAGTCTTCTCTCCTCCTCCAGCTATTTCCAACTCCTTGCAGCACACAAGGTTGCCATGGCAATTATTGCAGTATGACATTAAAAAAATCTTCTATTAACTAGCAATCAGGAAAGGAGATGGAGGGGGAGGAAAATCGAGAGAGAGCAAGCACTTACTATATCTGCCAGAGTTGAAGACACTAGGAAGGAAATCCAATTGGTACAACTCATGTTTTCAGGAATATCTGTAATAAATGCATCCAACACGGCAATACACAGATCACGTTTCTATATGGATTGCAGTATATGAGGGGGTGTCTGAGCCATCAGTCAACCATTGTACTTGATAAAAAGACCTTAGATGTGGCTCACAGTTCAGCTACAGTCAGGGGTAAAAGGAGGAAGGGAAACCCCATCTTCTGCATATCCCTCGCATGCAGACCATGAGCTGAATCTCGAGATCTTATCTACAGTGAGCTGAACAATAGCAGACAGACCTGCACTGAATAGAAACCATCTAAGCAAATAAGTAGCTGTGGTGTCAGAAAATCACTGACACCAAGCTGGGTGGACTTGCACCTTTTATTTTGGGGCCTGGACTATACAAGCAACTTCAGCTAGGCAGGGCACGTAGGCAGAAAAGAATTGTGCTTGCTCCACTAATATAGCTAGACTAGGAAAAACAGGTAGGAACATAAACTCAGTACAAAACTGTGCTGACAAAAGAAGTTGCTAACTTTTGGGAGGAAAACATGCAGCTACACTGGCTACCTTTTGCTAGCATACACTGCCAATACAGGGTCTGTAGCATAGACACAGCCTCTGTGAAGGAGCAGAAAACACTAAAACTGCACAAGAATGCTGCCCAAACAGGAGGTACAATGCAGACCTCTTGGCAGCTTGGACTGATGTTCACCTCTCTATCTTATACATTTGTCTGTGTGTGCACAGAAACACACACAACATCACCAAAGGCAAGCACAACAGAGATGCCATTAATCACTCCCTAGAGCTGGAAGAGACCGGGAGGTAGACCTCTAATCTACTACCCACTGTGATAGCTGCTTCTCAGCAGCCTTTCTCATGTCTTTCTCAGCAAGGTAAGTCCCCTGCAGAGCCAGGGATGATTCAAACTGTTGGGGTTGGTTTGTTTGCTTGTTTTTGAGGGAAGGGGAAGAGAGGAAATAGGCTCCAAGGAGAAGGGCAAGAATCAGCCAAAGGGAAGAGAAAGAAGCGATAAAGGAGGAAACAAGTCACAGAAATAGTCCAGGCAAATACTGTATCTCGGAAGGTGCCATGTTTATACATTCTACAAATGGGTTTCAGATATCTAGCATAAAAAAGGCAACTTCCCTTCAGCACACATCAACTGCCAGAGCTAAAGGCTAGGCTTTGAGCTAAGTTCTTCCCAGCTATTTGCTCAAGATTTCAGCTGTGGTAGAGTTCTCAAACATGCATTTAATCTCATGCCTTTAGAGTAATCGAGGCAGAACAATAAAAATGACACAGAAAGAGTCAGAAGGCTGCAGGAGAGCAGAGGGAACCTGAGGAAGGAGGGATCAAAGGCAAGGAGAACAAAAGATGCTGGTTCCCTTTAACCTTGCTCCAAGAAGGACAAATCCCTTCCCATCTACATTGATTTTGGCTAGGACAATCACCCTCTCTTTCACCTTAAAAAGCCTGCAGGCAATATGACCAAATAACTTCCTTTCCCTCACTCTCGTTTCACTTGGGTTTGGCTTAGAGCTTTGTTGATAACGGAGAGCACTGTAGCATTTACCTGGCTGGGTTTGTCAGACACACATTGCTTAGCTGCTTTTATTTTCCCCAAGATCAGGCACTAAAAATGTAACTCTAGTAATTAATTTTTTTATTGCTGCTGTTTATGTAAACAGGTACAGTCTCTCCCCACTGTTTATTCATCATGTGCTGACTCCAGACACTAAAACTGATCAGATAATATAATGGACTGCTCTGCAAGACAGTAAAGATCTAAAAGGTTACTGAAAAGCAGATCAGGCATTGTACAATTCATTGGCTCAAGGATGCAGCTAATTTGATTAACTCATTTACATTTTGTCTATTTGCACAGTGATCCAAGAGCCCAGGTCTATTAGTGATGAGCTTCTATGTTTATTTCCCTAGCTAACATCAAGCACGTACATACTTTATAACACTCAGCCCGTGAGATCAGATGGTCAAACTTTTTGTGTATTAGTCCCAATAACAACACATAAATTATGCTCTTGGAGACTTTTCACTCCACTTGTGCACAGATATAGTGAAACTGGAACTCAGCAGACTGCAGG
>NW_008824949.1:569694-569976 GCF_000699105.1 Pygoscelis adeliae
CTTCCATTGCCCTGCTGGGTCAAGACACTGCTGGCAGCACAAACCACTGAATGCTTATTCTCATCATCCACTTAGCAATCTTGTCTCCAAGACACACAGGAGGCAAACTTTGGAGCAGCTAGATATCATGTGGGTGAGGAATTGGTTAGATGGTCACATCCAGAGGGTAGTGGTCAATAGCTCAATGCCCAGATGGAGATTGGTGACGAGTGGCGTCCCGCAGGGGTCCGTATTGGGACCGGTACTGTTTAATATCTTCATCAATGACATAGACAGTGAGAT
>NW_008824949.1:570509-586194 GCF_000699105.1 Pygoscelis adeliae
GAAAGGCTGAGAGAGTTGGGGTTGTTCAAGCCTAGAGAACAGAAGGCTTCGGGGAGACCTTCTTGCAGCCTATCAGTACTTAAAGGGGGCTTATAAAAAAAGATGGTGGCAAACTTTTTATCAGGGCCTGTTGCAAGAGGACAAGGGGGAACGGCTTTAAACTAAAGGGGGGGTAGATTTAGACTAGATACAAGGAAGAAACTTTTTACGATGAGGGTGGTGAAACCCTGGCACAGGTTGCGCAGAGAGGTGGTGGATGCCCCATCCCTGGAAACATTCAAGGTCAGGTCAGACGGGGCTCTGAGCAACCTGATTTAGTTGAAGATGTCCCTGCCCACGGCAGGGGGGGTGGACTAGATGACCTTTAGAGGTCCCTTCCACCCCAAACTATTCTATGATTCTGTTACCAGTGGCAATTCTGAAAGCAAAGTTGAGTGTTACGGCAAATGCTTTTCTGACACCTGACACCTACATGCTAGGAGAAACCCAGTACTGCAGATGGCTCACTGCTAAGCTGGAAGCATGTGACAAGCGTCCAGTGAGGGCACACAGACCCCTCAATGAGCTTTTGCACTTGAACATCAGGTAACCAGTTTCTATCCAACTCTCCACAGAAATGTTAAGTCTGATTTGACTAGCTAGTCTGTAACATTAGCACAGAACTAGTGCCACATTTGGTGTTACTGAATTTGCCAGCTTTTGCTCATCAGCTGGGATTGGGGCATGTGTGTCTCATGTAAGGCAGCCTGAAAGCAGTGAAAGTCAAGCAGGGATCTCATTAAGTTCACGCTTCACTAAGAAGCCTGAATGTACTGATTCATCCCTCCTTCCTTCCCTCCAATCCTGCAACTGCCAGCTTGGGCTGAAGTTCTCTAATTATGTTTACCAAGCTAATTCTTCTCCCTCTTTACTTCTAAGGAGCCAAGCATCTGGTCCGACAAACAAATTGAGTTGTACCTTTCGTAGCTTCCCGTAGTCGATGAGCTCTGGACGGTGTCTATGAATTAAAGCGCAGAAACCAAGGCCATCCTTCCAACTACAAGAGAGACAGAAGAGAGCACAATGAACAGCGCTCAGCCAGGGAGAGACAGAGTGATGGGCACGAGCATGAGGGAAGGCACCAAGACAGCAGGACAACTAATTCTGGTTTAGTTTCTAGCTAACAGTGCTTCTGCAAGTGCGGGGAAGGAGGCATGTCTTATACCTGCATGAGACTGAAATAAAGATTCCTTTCAATCCCTACCAAAATCCACTGTGATTAGGACGTTCCCTTTGCATTGCCACCTCCTTTTTGCCAGTTTTCTGTGCTGAACTCTCTGTGCATGTCCTGTGGAGCATGCAAGGACAGGTGTAGAGCTCAGTGTTGAAAAAAGGTGTAGATACAAGCCCTAAAGGAGGAACAAGTGCATGCCTTAGGGAAAAGGCAGATGCCCATAGCTAGCTCCACTATAGTACTGGCTAGCGTGAATGGCACTTAAGCTCTCAAAAAAGTGCTTTACATTTATATGGTTCATACAGCTGTCCAAGACGTGCTGGAAAAAGCACTATTATGCAGAATCTTCACAGGAATATCTGCCAATTTGGAAATATTAAGAGCAAAGCCAGAAAACATCTCAGCCCTTCCCAACTCTGTCATACTACAAAGTTTCCGGTGCAGCCCTTATTTCATGGCTTCTAAAGCGTTCCGAGTTTTCACAGAGCAAAAGCTGTCTTGTTTAGCCCGTGGCACATATGCTGCTCTCAGAGGACTTAATGCTCTGAAGAACTTTATGAAAGCAGCAACTGTAACCAGAATGAGGAATTGGGATGTGGGTACTTGGATCCTCTTATAACCTCTGCCTTTAATTTCCTAGAGTCTCTCTGGACTACACTGTTACTGTGTACATGCATCTGCATTGCCTTGGGAGGTCTGCGAGGAACATTGCTGAATATACCAAGACACATGAAAATAACACAGATTGTAAAGCTAAGTTCTTGCCTGTAACTCACCTGATGTGGAAGTTCTGGATGTTAACATTTTTGTAGGGGGCTGTCTTCCTCTGACACCATAACAAAAGTCCTTCTTTAGCAGATGTCTCTAGGGAAAGCAAGCAAGCACACCAATTAACTCATTTTCTTAGAAAGCAGGAGTCTCTAGAGCATATGCTAGAAAAACATGACCAAATACTCTTTGGTAGAGACTGCACTGAATTGTGCTTTATTTAATGTCACTTGTCAGCAAATTCCTTGTTTGGAAGAGTCTACGGGGATAGTTTTGTTACTATTATTTTCTTAATGAGGTTCTGTAATAAGGAGATAACTTTTTGCGATTAGAGAGGAGAGTTTTGCAGCACTTGTAAGAGATAGGTCCATTTTCAGTGCTAGTCCCTGAATCAGCCTGCAAGAAATGCAATAGATTCCAACATCAAAGTTGGCTTTCAGGCTTAGCCATCCTTTTGAGCTGCTCTTAAAATCTCTTACAAGAAAAGGATCTGAAAAACTTTTCTCAGTATACCTGAACCTGGCCAGAAACGTCAGTGAGATGACAGGGCAGCTTGGGAAGGGTAGCTCCCTAGGGATCTTCCAGTGACTCACCTAAGAGCACATTCTGGGCCTTTTAACTGGCAAAGCCATTTAGTTACCCCAGTTGTTCATTGTTGAACAGTGGCTGGAAAGAACTAAGATTTACCTTCAACTGAGATATCCTGAATGGCAAAACGAAGGATGATGGTCCAGATCATTCCAAGAGTCATTTTAACATTGCCATCCACGATTTCTACGGGAAAAAAAGGTAGAAAGAGAAGAAATAGAAGGCATCAAGTTGCAAGCGCAAATCCTAGTAAAACAGGAGCATTGGGGAACATTCTCTTCTGCAGATGGGAGAACTGGAATTCTAGCTGAAAACTGTTCTTCCCTGCCTCCCCAGATGGTCTGCTGGTACAGCACAGTCTTGCCCAGTAGTACCCAGTAATCGGACTTGTTCTCTTGCAGTATAATACTGAGCATAAAACAGACACCGATGATCCAAAAGACCAGGAATAAGGACCAATTTAGATCAGTTTAATTCCCCACAGGGGCCTAAAACTACCTTGTCCAGGCTTAATTCTTATCACTTAGAAGCCATATAAGCCAAACTGGGAAAAAGAAAAGCCTTCCTCTCTTAGTCTGATATGTCTGCTCCAAGTCACCTATACAACTGCCCCAGCATAATCATACCAGAAGAACCAGTGAGACTTCCCACTGCAGATGAGCTCTGACAGCTGTTTTTGTCCTGTGAACAAGATACCAGCAAGAAAACCAAGAAACATCAACATTTTAATTTCAAACAAGCCTGAATGTTTGTTGTTTCAAAAAAGCCTAAATACACCAGACTGCCTGCATAGGACTTCTTTCAGTCATATAATTGCCAAAAGACTCAACAGAGCATTCCTCAAAGTACATGCATCCTGCTTGAAGAGGAAGCAAAGACTCATGCTGACCAGCCTGAGCAGGCCATAACATAAACTAAGATGTTAAGCAGATTATACTTTATTGCTTATTGGACTCTGCAATATAAATCAGCAAGGGTCAAAAACTCGGAGGTTTTAGAAAGCAACCACTTGTGTGTGTGAGGTATGATCTGTTTAGAATGGGGGATCAAGGTTCTGGGGGGAGGCACGGGGGGGATGCTGGCCCAGAAACGGGCTTCCACCATGTATAGATTAGCACCAAACAGTCAGCAGCTGGGTCTCAAGTGCTGATCCTCAGCATCTACAAAAATTCTGCACAGACTACATATACACGTTATAAAATTTACAGCCTTCGCTTTTTTGGATAGTGAAACTAGCCGAGTGAGCTGCCTTCTCCTACTCATTCTCTGGCAGGTTCCTGCATGGCAGAAGGACCTTTCACAAACAACTGACAAGTTACAAGAGTATTTTCAGCAAGAAAAGGCTTAGAATTAACCTACTGTTTGGAGGTAGAATAATTCAGGTCCTAAAAAGGCTGCCAGAAACCATTTTTGTACTACTGTAGACACCTCTGTGTCACTGCTTCCAGCAGGAACACATCATGCTCTGGGGCAAGTAGAAATTTGCAGTATAGGCAACTGCTACCTGTCTGGATCCTGTCACAAAAGCAACAATATCTGAAATTTTCCTTTTAAGCTATTAAAAAAAGTTTTTCCTCTTATGAAAAATTTTCAACCTCGGTGTATTCAAAACCAAGAGACAAGTAGCACGCACCCCAAACACATTGTTCCAGAAACCATGTCCATCTGGTCCAAATTCCTGAAAGCTTGTGATTTAGTGATACATGTGGTGCAACTTCCAGTGTAAATCAGAAGGATAATCTCCGATGTGCTTTGACATACGTCTGCATTAGGGATTTACAGATTTAAAAGATAGAAAACAAGACAAGCCACCTTGTTCTATGGCAGTAAACCCCTGTGTCCACTCCTTTCTCCACTGAAGAGTACACACAGATATCTTAGTGGGGCATCAGTTTGCCCCCAATTAAATAGCCAACAACTTTTCACTGCAGTACAAAAGAGCTGCAGTTATTGTTGTTGGCATGAAAAAAACTGTGTTTGCCTGTTGACAGTTTTCTCACAAATGAATTTTTTTACAGGTATTTTGGGGTTAGGGGGTTGACCACTAGGCTGATGTAAGAAAATCTCATGTGATGACAAGTATATTCAGTTCTGCACTTTCTGCATTCTCCACCCCTCCAATAGAGCACTGCAATCAACTTAAAGGAAAATCCTTACTATTGTTACAAATACCTGAGATATTACAGCTAAAATATAAAATTGTTTTGTTCATGTAATAGATATTTGTTGGGATTTTCAAAAAGCAAAAAAACCCCAATGCTTGTAAAAACCACAGCAGCTGGCAGGAGGACTCTAGGGTATATTTAAGACCTGAAACCAAATTGAGCTCTTTATTTTAATGGACTAGATTAAAATCTGATGGCAATACTTTAATGTTGAAAATGCTTTATGAACACTAATAAATCAATCAGTGAGCTAAAACAGGTAATTAATATTACTGTTCCATAGATTTTAATTGGAAATAAAGGTCAAGACACTTACATAAAACCAGATGGCGTTAAGTTGCTAATGTGGCATTAGAACTCAGCACTATGCTCTGGTCACGTTCTCAAATTCCAGTTTTATAAAGTTAGCTGGTGGAGTTAAGGTGGAAAGCATCTCTTCTCCCCCAGCCCTCTTCATTGCATTACTCACTTAAAAAGGAAGATATGTGCTCCCTGTTCCCATGTCTGATTCTTCCTTAGCAGTGCACCAAAGCAAAGGTGCTCTGGAAGAAGCCCAGAACATTTGCACCACTTCATCTCTACATATCATTTTACTTTTTCTTGACACAGAGAAAACCCACCACCTACCAAGCAGGTACTGATGTCACTGAGATTAGTGAGTGATCCATCCTGGGATGCAGATTTAACCAAGCACACCATCCCCAGTCCCTTTCTTCCTCTTTTTCTTTTAAATAGAGTTGACAAAACTGTTATTATTTGTTAGAAGTGGGTGAGCATTTTTCATTTCTAGAGCTAAAAAACTTCTCCTGGCAACCTGGTTACAAAGTCAGCCAGCCTGATCAGAAAGGCCATATGCTCTTTGGCCCTCACTCACTCGTTTTTCCACCCCTGCATTCCCCAATGCCAACCTCTTTTTCCTTTAGGATCCCTTCAGCACCCTTCAGCCGCTGCCAGTCTCTTTCTAATATAGTGGAATATGGCCAAGAAACAAAAGTGAAAAACGTGGTTGCAAAACAGGTTTGCATGAAGCCTTCTGCTTCCTGGTGATGAAGAGAAAGAAACTCCACATGAATTGTTAAAAAGTTGAACGTAACACTACAAAGCTAGAACAATCTACTGCTTAATTAAAGATACTGTGTTTGTTCCCCACTGATATAAGTAAAGCTCAGTAACGTGAGAGCAGTTCCCATATTAAAAGGCTAATAATCAGACAGTATCTTCTGCCTGACTCTGCTTTCCAAGTGCTCTTCCTAGGCAGGACCTCTGCAAGCGTTGTCTGCACTTCCTCCACCACCAGCAGCTGTTGTCTGAACAGCAGCAGCAAGTACATGTTATTAATGTGATTTACATTCAATTTGGGGGTAGATCAGTTGCTGGCTAAAGCTGATGAGGCATCTGCATCCACTGGAAGGGAATTTTTTGCGCCAGTGAATATGCTTCCACCCGGGTCCCATTATTGTACCAAATACCATGAACAAAATATGCAAAAACTACAGTACTCTCATCCATCTGTTTGACAGTCAATTAAGGGTCTGAAAAATATTCAGCCTTCAGGAGCAAGACTGGCTGGCTACACAGATATGGCTTTTAAAATGCCACCACCTTTTTTAAATGCATGAACTCATTCTGAAAAATGCAAAAATGAATAAGCTTACTTTCCTACCCTGGCCTGGGTAGTAAGAAGCAGAATCAATGCTACAGAAACTGTTATCCCCCCCTAACTTCTTCTGAGTTGCCCATGAGAGCACAGCCGCTGGTTACCCCACGGAGAGAAGGAGTTGCAGAGAATGAACAACTGGCAGGATAGTGTTATGATCTGGGAATTGGAGACGTAGAGCAACAATGGTGACATAAAACAAAGGCTGCTCTGCATTTTGCTTATCCTAACAAAAGCCAAATAAAGCGGGACGAGCATCCATGCCCCTGTCTTCAGAAAGCGTGTTGCTAATGATGGTCCAGCCAGATTTAGGACAGATGGCTAGCATTGACGATGGGGGTGTACATCTAAGCTCCCTAACTGTGAGCGGGCAGGAGATAGGAACAAATACAATGCTATGTTTCACTCACTGACATGGAGAGACCTTATTTTCCCCCTTTTTCCACTGTCAAATGTATGCTTGCTCTGCCTGGTGCTTCCGTAGGTGTTTTGCTCAGATAGAACTTCTGCAATTGTTGAAATCTCTAAGCTTTACTTCTCCTTTCACTCGCGCAGGTGAGAATAGGGACCAGTTCATTCAAAGTTATCTTTATGCTGAACTGAGCCACATCTGCCTAAGAAAGCAGCAACTTTCTATGCAGATTAGAGGTGCAAATAAAACAGTCTTAGGGTCACATACTTGACCTATTCAATCTGTTAAATCCCAGGAGCTTTTGACACCAGTATGGAATCTATTACAGCAAAAGAAGGCTCCTGAGGTGTCAGATGACAGAGAGATTTAAAAGCAGATGAAAAACCATTTGGAAGCTGCACCAGGCTAGAGCCTTCCTTGATCCAGATTTACACAGATCTGCTGTATGCCATAACCGCTTTGATACTATGGACTCCGGCTAAACAAAGATGTTTAGAATCATCTTGAATTGTTAACAGTCAAAGATGGTTGTAAAAAGCAGCTCTTAACCCTCATTGCTTATTCTGTTTGCTTAGTTCACCCTCCATTTAATGTGGACATGGAATATGTCCTGCGCTCGTGCTGTGTGTAGGAAGTCCTCTTCCACTCTGGTTCTCGTTCACTGGGACACAGGTGCAGAGCTTGGCTTGTAAACAGCAGAGAGGGATCTTTATTTAATGAAATACAAGATAAATGCCATGAAAACATTTTTGCTGGCTAGGTTTCACAAGGCTTAAGCCCACCTGAGAGTCTCCTTGGGATTCTTTCTGGAGCTTATTTTTTTACCACAAAAAAAATAGTAATAAATAAAGCCAGGACATTGATGGCCAATGCCATTTGTCTAATATATACAGAGAACTACAGCTGGGCTGCAGACCCTTCACACAGGACCCTGTTGCCTAGCAGATACTCAGAGATGGAGAGAGCCACCTCGAGGTGAGGAGTGTGCTGCCCTAGCCAGTACCACCACACTGCTGCTGGATGGTGGTTTTCTCCTCTGGAAGAAAAGCCACCTGGAAAACTTCCTAGACCAGTCCAACCTGATTGAGGCATTCACAGCTCATTTTCTTGGTGCAGTGTTATGACTGCCTCCTTGGCTTTTATCTTCTACTTTGCTGCTGCATAATGTCTTCTTAGAGTCCGAGAGTAAGCCCTTAAAATTCATGCTCCAGGAAGGTTTATAATCCCTTCCATGGTGTGCTGGTTTTGGCTGGGATAATTTTCTTCATAGTAGCTAGTATGGGTCTATGTTTTGGATTTGTGCTGGAAACTGTTGATAACACAGGGATGTTTTCATTACTGCTGAGCAGTGCTTACACAGAGTCAAGGCCTTTTCTGCCTCTCACACCACCCCACCAGCGAGCAGGCTGGGGTTGCACAAGAAGTTGGGAGGGGACACAGCCAGGACAGGTGACCCCAACTGACCAAAGGGTCAGTTACTGCTGTGCTGCTCAAAGTAAAAGTCCGTTTTTATAGCTGATGTGTAATTTACTGTACACCAAGCACCTGGATGGACTGGGCAGAAGCCCCTGCAGCAGGTTATGTTTCCTGGTGACAACCAGAGTGGCCTGGGCTTGGTCTGGGTGCATGGGCAGGCACTGGGGTGGGGGAGCCCATGGGGTGGGGGAGCCCATGTTGTGACCACACTTACATAGCCTGAGCTGGCATCCCAGCTGTATAAAAATCAAAGCTAACCTTGGTCCAAACTTCAGTGCAGTGCTACCTTTGATAGTATAAAGAAACCCTATGGGTTCACTATGCAGCTGCATGGGCGCCAGGACAAAGGAGAACCAGGAGCATTTGGCAGGGGAGGTCAGGATCACCGTTCAGACTGATATAAATCATGGCTTCTATCACAGAATGGCACCTCACAGCCTATTTCTGAAAAGGGTAACTGCTCTGAATCCATACTGAATAACTGCGCCCTGGAGATCTTTGGTCACAGATAATTTTACTTGCAAGTGATTTCTAAGTGCTGTGAGGGTACAGTCACAGCTGATTCAGGAGCAGAGATCAAAAAAGAAAAATCCAGTGGAAGGAGAGGAAAAGGCAAACTAGTGCCAGGGAGAGCAGAACCAGAAAAAAAAAAAAGGGAATAGAGTAGGGAAGATAGGTTTTATGCATGCTCTAGACTCCCAGAAGGATCCAAATGTCTGTCCAAGATCCAAATGACAGCAGGAGCTGTCTTAAGGCAGACCACCTCTGGCTCCAGGTTCAACTTCCAGTTTGAAAAGGGTCCCATATAGATATTGACTACTGTATCAGACACTGGATGCATCAGTCTTTTTTGTAAGGGCACAAAATGACCTTAGATATGCATTTGTGCTACATAAACAGTACTCAGGGCCAGCAACTTCCTCAGGTTGCTCCTGTGAGAAAAGCTGAGAAAACTGAAGAAAAGTTTTGTATGCAGAATATCAACATCATTGAGCCATTCACCACTTGTATTTTGCTCTTAAATAGTAAACACAGTAAAGAAGTGTCTGCAATGTCCCTGGACACTAGTTTCAAATTGTTCCAAAGTCTCCATAAAGTTAAAGCAGTACGTTGAGGTAAAGGTCTCGGTAAGGCAAACATAAGCACCTGCAGCAGCTGAGGTATTCTGCCTGATCTGACACAGAACAAGCGGACCATAGGATGGGCACGTCTTGGAGATGTCCCCAAGAGCATGCCTGAAAGGCCAAAATTGGGGACAGCATGCCAACACTGCTCTGACCTCCTGGGCTAAGAACAGGCAGGGCTCAGCCCTGCAGCCCTGCAACTTTCCCAGAGGAGGAATGCTCATCCAGAACTGTATCACGGGCTCATTTCCTGGCTCTGTCATGAGTTTCCCTGGAGAAACCACATATTTCCATCTGTAAGATGGAGATAACAAAACTTCCTCATTTTCCATGGTCACTGTAAAGACAAACCCCACAGAAGCAGAGTGTCTCCACAGCAACAGCGACAACATGAGTCCATAGGCAGGACTCACACACAGATCCAGAGCAGAGGAAAACAAGTGTCATCAAAACACAAACAAGATGACAAGTTGTTAAGGTTTATAAAAGAGCAAACTATCTTACTAACCTGCAAGCCTTCTGGGTCTCGGGTGACATATCTGCAAAACACCCACCATCTTTGCTAAAAAAGACAAAAATACTACACAACTCCCTGTTGTCTGCATGATCCACAAGTTCATCTTGAGGGCATCCCTGGTGCTGCCCACAACGGCGTCTACACAATACACAGGCTTCCAGCCAGAGCACCCAGCTTTCTGGGGTGCACAACAAGAAGCCTAGAAGCCCTGAAAATTGGAGCCTCTGGGGTCCTTGACACATGCTGGGGACTGCACTTGGCTTTGACCCATGAGATGTCCTACAGCAAGAGGAGATCTTTTCCAGCAGCTCTGCAACAAGCTAACTACAAGCAGCTGCTATGCTTCAATTGAGACTTTTCTTCATTTGAGAAACAAACATCTCAATTACTTTGTTTCTGCCACTGCTAAATGTTTTCCTTAATTAATGAGAACTGGGAGAAAAGTGGGAGGACCTGACCAATAAGCTCAAGTGGGAATCAGGATTGGCAGCTTGGTGTGAAGGTGCGATTTAAATCCAGAGTAAAGGCCTGATATATCCCCTTTTTTACCCCATGGCTTATTCTACACGGACATGGTAGGGCTAGGGGGGTGCAAAGGGAAATGGAGCAGTGACAGAAAGTCAATGGCTAAGCACAGCTTGGGCCCAGACAAATCAGCTGGTTTCTTTACCTTCTGCTCCAATAGATACTAGTTTGACTCCTTTGCTGGCAATAAAATCCAAGGCCTTGTTCACGTTGGATATTTTGTGCACTCGCATTTTGCCTCTTTCAGGCTTAGCCAAACGTTCACCTAATAAGAAAAGAGGAAAAAAAAAAAGTATTAGAAAACAATTCTGAACCCTTTCTTCCCCAGTGGGTGTTTCCCCATGCTGGTGGCTCCCGCTGCTCAGCCAGGCAGAGGGTAGACCCCCCCTGCATCCTTTCTCAGCAGGACAGCCACACTCACCGTTAAGTACCCCCAGAAAGAATCAGACAGAAAAGTATCTTTTTGTTGCATCCCAGATAATTTAATAATAGAGGAACTGTCAGCACTGAGTCCTTTCCACAGCAGGTTTGTATCAGAGGTGAAAAGGTCCTCAAAACCACACTGAGCTAGACAGTACCGTTAACCGCAGATAATGATGCCTGGAAACAGCACAAACTTCCTCCCCCACAAAGACAGGTGAGGACTTCTCCTCCAGCATTTACAACACCCAATTTATAAAGCAAATCTCTCCTTCTTGGAACTTCCTACAGTCAAATATGAGGGTGATCTTGTACCTTGCCTTTCTTTTCCCCAGCCAGGATACAGACCTCCTACCTCTCTAGTGTCTGCACAATGGCCACAACTGCCTGTATCAGGAAATAAAATGACTTTTTGGCAAGTGGCTTTGTAACTGTAAGGACTGTCATCTCAACTCCTTTCCATTGCATGTTTGATGTATTTCTGACTCTATGCAATGGTCTCTAAAATGGTATGCATTTTAAATGTTTATAATGAGGCAGAGAGAGGGAAGCAGCCTAGCTCCGAGGTAAGAGCAGGTAAATCTCTGATAGAAATGAGTCTTAGGGCAAATGCCAGCTCCTGACTGGAACAAAGCTGGAAGATTTGGAAAAGCACTTTCTTGACCTTATTTATTTGAAAGAGTTGCATTAAGTGCGGTCATGCCCTTCTTGATAGACTGCCTGTAACTAGGCTCACAGCCTACTTTTACTAACACTAACCCAACATGCAAAGTAAGCAAATTAAAGCTTGGACAGACAAGTGGACTTTTCAAAGGAACCTCTGCTAGAAATATAATTGGATGGGACATCAGAAACCACCTGTATGTGACACACAACACCAAAAAATGAGCAGAACAGCCACTTTCAGATCACAAGCTCCAGAATACAAAAAAGATCTAAACAAAATGCAAGCAGGTTTTGCACTTTGAAAAAAAAGGTTATGAAATCATTAAAAAGAGATCAAATGGGCAAGTCTAGGCAAGTAACTACTCACCTGACCTATTCAGTTCCAAAAGTCTCCTGCTATATCTTGAACCTGAATATTTAAGTCAATGCGAGCTGACTCAAAACCTTTATTTGAGGCTTAAGGGTGAGAAAGAAAAGTCCTTTTTAAAGAACTCTTTTTCATACTAAAACTGAAATAATAGCTTATTTCCTAACAAAGGAGTGAGGAAAAGCTAAAAGGGAGAAAAATAGATTATCTCCATAGCCATGCCCTACAAAGAGAAAAAGCCTGGAAATGAAAATCCTTTAAAAGTGTTTCAGTGATTACTGTAGGCTGGTGTCATTAGCTCTCAAACGTAAGGATAAAACCAGATTCACTTTCAAAATGAAACACTGATGTCTGACAATTTAAGTAAAAAGATATATTTATGGTACTACCTCTATCCCAGGATTAAAAAAAAATCTCTTTTGCTTTAATGGAGCCTCAAGTACACGTCATGGTACGTTGCTTTCTTTTTCCATTTGGATAATGCTAGTCATTCTAAATAAAAGTGGAAGCATTTTTTGTGACAGTTTCACAATGACATTTTTACATCTAGTTTCACAATAGACTTAAGCAGACTTATGCTGCCAAATGTCAGCTGGTTAAGCCAGCTAAAAAATAACCATTTTCTTCAGCTGACGTGACTGTAAACTAGCCTTGCAAAAAGAAAAATAAAGACAAGAAATTAGGTTTCAGCTGGAACAGCAAGCCGATCCAATTCACCTTGTGGCCGCATGATGTGCATTCCTAACACAAGGGAGAGCATCTGAACTGCTCTCTCGGGGGCTGGGGAGAGCAGGATTGTTCCCTCCGACAGGCAGTGCGATCTGCAAGCAGTTGATGGTGATTGCAAAACTGCAGTCTCCCTCTCTCAAATACCACAACAGGATATTTGTTTTAGCATCATTTTTTTTGGAACTTAAAGTCCCAAACCCCAATGGCTATTTCCTTCAGACTTGGACTTTATTACAAATTTAGATTTCCAGAGAAAAGCTTCATCTGGTTCCATGCCATACATTATTAATGATGTAGACTGTTAAAAGGGAAGCTTGCTAGAAGTATGTTCTACTTTCAGCTATTTGCATCATTGCTTTATTTCTCAGTACTTCTCCCAGCTGAGACAATGAAAATGGTCTACTCGCTTCCATTCTCTGATTCTCATGTACTAGCCCAAGGCTGCACTTTAAAAGCCAAACAATGCAAGGAAGTGTTGGCATAGAAGTTGTTTACAGCAAATTTGTTTAGGAAAAATTTCAATTAGTCATTCCTTCTGTTTGGGGCTGGGGGCGGGGAGACTAATAACTTTATTTTAAAAGTACTAAGTGTGAGCTTAGCCTTTTTCAGTCTTGTAGTATTATTTTTAAAATGGCTTTGTCAGGGGAAGGAAATGAATGTAGTGAAAAATGAAAGTGTATCTTTTGGGGCAATTTCTAGGGGGGCCCAAGTGCTACTTCCCATCATGGAGGCCAACAGGTGAGGACTTGCAATGAGGAAGTCCCAGAACTGTCTGTGGAGCTTCCCCCACCGCAGAGCGGCTGGGGGACCGAGGGACTCTGGCTGGGCTGGAAGGGGACCCATCAGCAGAACAGCTCACCACCAGAAGGTACTGGACTGAGTAAAACCGAGGCGCTCTCCTCTTGCAGAACATCACTGCTTCCCTTATTTTGGGAAGTCACATCGGATGGCAAAACTGCTTCCTACCTGCCCAGCAGCGACATGTCTCCAAGGACACACGGGAGGGTCTGCCCTGAAACAGGTCTCCCACAGCCCAAGCGGCACAGTCCCTCTCCCACCCTAGGGCCTCCAGCAGCTTCCCTGATGGAGGCTCCATCCTTCCTCCCACAGCAGTGCGGCGGCAGCCACCGCTGCAGTGGGGGCAGAGGGAGATAGTGCTCCCTCACTCCCACACACCCCAGCCGGGTGGCCAGGCGGAGGAGGCACTCGGCTCCACACGGCTTTTGGCCAGCCCGGCCCAGCGCTCTCATGGATGAAGGCTCTTATAGCCATCACCCTCTGGGTCAGAGGAAAAGATCAGCCTGCCACAGAGCAAGCCTGCCCATGCCAAATTCCCGTCAGCAGCTCTGCAGTCCCGCAAAATACGGGAAGAGGAAGGTGTGGAGTGAGCCAAGAGCTGAAAGGAAAGGCCAGAAGCTGGAACTGGAGGGCTAAGAGCCATCCGGAGACTCACCCTTTTGGCAGGCGATCAGTGGGAACCATGGCAGGAACATACAGGCAAGCCCTTGCTAACCAGGAGACTCCTTACCCCCACGCTGCTCCTGGGCTGGGCTGCTGCTTCCCCAACTACGGGCTAAAGGGGCTACTAGCGGGCCAGCAGCTGGAAGGAGGCTCTGTAAGAGCAGCGGGGCTCGCAACGGGAAATGGAGCTGCCAATGATGGAAATGAAATGGGAAAAAAAACAACTGTGCTAAATCTCCCCTCTTTTGCCACTGTACCTAGGAGAACTGCGCTTCTAGCTTCTGCTGGCTCTAAGGAAAGGATGCTCAGTCCTTAGAGTGTGAAGGACCATGGCCTCTGGTGGGTTGCAGCCCACAGTTGCTCCTCATGCCTTTGCCCGCTGGTCATCTAGCAGCAGGCTGTGGGCACAGAGCCGCTCTGCAGCGGATGGGGAAATGCTGTGCCTACACCACCAGTGTGCTCGGAAGCCGTTAGCTTCTTCCCAAACTGAGGGGGGTCCGACAGGCCCTGCGGTGGGCTCCCAAAGGGACAACAGGAGAGGAAGAATGGGAGATGAGGCAAGGAAATTAAGCAGTGTGAGATATGAGACACCCTGCTTTAGCACTGAGCCTCATCTGCCCTCCCCTGTTCATGCTTCTCTCCCCTATCTTCCAGTTCAGCAATGAGAAACTAAGCCATCAAGGCCCATCTGCCCCAGCTTCCAGGCTGCAGCCCCTCCTCTGCAAGGGAACATAAATACAGAAAATAAACTAATGGGACTCTGCTACCTCATTTCTTACAGGCACTGCAGAAGCAATGTCCGTGCTGCAAAGCTCTGATAATATTTTGAACTCTGATCCCTCCAAACCACCAACATGGGCAAAACCCCTGAGGTTTTATCCTATGTTAATCAATTCTGAAAAACACATATACTGATAGCATCTTTGCAGGAGCTGGCAAAGCGGAAGGGAAGGAAAGGAAAGGAGGGGCAGAGGGAAGGCAGTCTGAGTGCTTTATTGGAAAACATACCAAGAAGGTCAGGAGTGCAAGTCACTGGGTTACTGTTACTGGCTCAAAAGCCATCAAAAGAAAGTCTGTGAGCATATAACCCCAGTTTCATACATACAGTCTTATCCCCCCTCGATGCCTCCCACAATACTTTACTAAGGTATTTATTTCATCAGCATATCAATAGGGATTACTGCTTATATGAAATAATCCCTGGGAGATATCTGTCAAGTAGTGGGACATTTGTGATAGGGAGTGAAAACAAATCTGACCTAACTTGTTCATGTCACTGTTTTTATTTCAGACTGGGTTTTCTGGGATTTTGCTTTTCTCTGGGATTTTTTTTTTCCCTGAAGGCTTGAGCATTGAGCTCAGATTGAAACTAGAATGGAAAAACTTCAGTCACAGCTGAAGCTGAATGACACAGAAGATTTACTGGTTTGACTCCTCTCTTCCAATAACTTCTATCCTATTCCCACTGTCATGTGGCTTTGGTATGATTTGCCAGTGCAGCATTCCCACATTCTTCCCAGAGCTGCTTCATCAGCCCTGCCAAGCAGTAAGGGCCGTTGCCTGAGCCTTCACAGGAGGTTGTGCATTCCTGACAGGC
>NW_008824949.1:586243-596442 GCF_000699105.1 Pygoscelis adeliae
ATGCAATGGGCCGGCACAGGCCATGAGGCTTGGAGTACATTCCAAAAGCACATTAATGGTCACTGCTGGAGACAAGATATTCATTAGGGAAAAATTTGTTCTGAATCAGAAAGCAGCTGTTCTTATATTCCAGCAAAATCTGCAGCATTATAGCCCTTGCCGTCCCTATTCTGTGAGAAAGGGGAAGGACAGATTTCAGAACGGAGATGCTCAGTACACTTAAGAGCACCACACAGAACCTCTCTCACCTGAAATGACTTCCAGAAGTAACATGAGTTTAAGACCATCCCTGAAATCTTCTTCTATGTTCTCAATCTGTGTCCCAGCCTTACGGAGGTGAGAATTACACCATGCTGTAAACGTCTGAAACACAGGAGAAGAAAAAAAAAAAAGCAGTCAGTAATCTTCCCAGAAGCCAAACAACAGTTCAGAACCAAAGCAGTGCTGCCAGGTACCATGACACAGATTCAAATGCTGGTTAGGTTATCATCTTTCCACCGCTGCCCTTGTGGAGTACAAGCATTAGTACCTAAATATGCAAAGAAGTTGCAGGGTGTTCCCGTGACAGAGGGAGTCTGAGAGAGGCAGTCACTTCACAGCTCCAGCATGTCTGATTTTCTGGAGAGGCCCCTACATTTTGTGTTTGGTTTAGAATACCTTGAAACTGATTTTAGGGCATGCTAAGTGCTCAGATTGCTAGGGACTCCAGTGGTGTTAAATGAGACATCTTAACATAATATGAAGGAGAACAGAAAACAACATTCCAGATCTTCTCGTCTCTAGACTGGCGCTTAAGAAAAGGACCATTCTTCTATGGCCAACTGCCTCTGGTCTACTCCATCCCCAGCAAACACTGCAGCCCTTAGACAGACACTGAGGGACAGTGTGCTGTGTTCCTCAGCCACATAAACCACATCCCAGTAGTGTCTGTCCTGCTGCCTCCATTCTCATCGACTTGCTGCTAAGCAGACCTCCCTCCCCTGTGTGACTGTCCCACCTTCCCTCCCCCCTCATGTGGAGGAGTAAATGCTTTCTGAATAACGATGCTGTCACCTGTCTCAGCAGAAGTACAGGTCCTAGAAAGGATAAAAGTAAGCATTACTTTGCGACACTACTGTCTAGCACAGTCCCAAACTCCAACTATTTGAGAGCCTCTGGCAGAAGGATCATTGTAGCCACCTCAATGATAGAAATCACAGCCACTCTGTAATTATTGATATTATGCACCACCACTGGAGTAATAATACGAGTTTGAAGTGCGGGAAGGACTGAGGTCCAAACTACAACACAGCCAGCGGCATTCAGGCTAAACAAAACTCTTTTTGGAAACGCCTTCTGACCTCAAGTGGTCAGGATAAGAGGATCTCTCATATGAGAGAAATGAATTTCACCACAACTGACGACAAGACACATTTTCTGTGGTTGCAATCTGTCAGCCCATGTTCTGAACAATGAGCATGTGGGGCACTGACGGGGAAGAGACCATCTCATCCAAGAGATGTGATAGTAGGGATTATCTCAAAAGAACACCATGTGAACGGGTCTGAAAGAGAAAAGTAAGTGCTACCATTCGACAGTCAAAACACAAGAAGCAAATATAAAACACCTCAGACACCTCAGCGTGGCATGGTCTTAAACAGGTGAATCAAAGAGCCCAACCTGGAGATGCAGAAGCTGTTTGACACAAAAGTAATGTTTGAAGAGTAAATGGTAGCAACTAGTTCTTTTAAGGCAGACAAGTTTGTCCAAGTGCTAATGAATGTGTTTCACAGTGTTTGAACAGGACACCAAGTAAACTCTTTCCTTTGTACAAACTGATAACCCCTCAATCACTCTTTAAATAGAAGGGTGAGGTTACTCAAAAAATGAGCGGCTCCAAAAGTTCAGCGCTACCACAAAGAAAGGAGGTCTTTCTTCCGTCCCTCTCCCAGATGTGCTCCCAGAGCCAATTCAACTCACTGACCCAGCAAAGAACTGTTTACTTTCTTTGGTAAGGCTAGTCGTCTGCTCAGTTAGTGCACGGAGGCAGTTCAGCAGAGTCTAACAAGACTCTGCAAGAGGAAATTGGGCATACATGGGCCAAGAAGGAGGGTGGAGCGGACCACAGCAGTCATGCCATCTTAGGCTGTTGGGGAACCGCAGCAGAAAGGACTCAGCTGATACTGAAGCACGGCATGCCAAAAATTTAGAAATGCTTCACCACTGCTTACACCATGCACAGGATTTCAAAAGAAAGACTACCCCAAATGGCAAAGAGCATCAGGGCTTGTTCTTATTTGTCTGGAAGCTGGGCTTCCTCGACTAACCTGCTCGCATTCGTGCTTACACGACTACAAAGAGTGTAGCAGAAACTTTCCTTGGAAAAAGCATTGCTCAACAGCTGCCGAGCTTCCCACTACTGTGTTCTGGCCTTGCTCTGCACCAAGGCTGTGGGATGGAGCAGGATACCAGTGCAGCTGTAAATACTTTCATGGTAATGGCCCTTTGGAAGGATGCATGTATTGTGAAAGTCTGAGATCTCTTTTTTCAAGATGGCCTGGTTTCCTTCCAGATTTGGAAGCTGTAAAAAAAGAGTAAGTCATTAAGCACCTTTTATTGCTTTTTATTGTTATTCCCCTGAGAAATAAAAGTGGGTTGTTTTTTTTCCAAAGGGCCAAAAATTTGAAAATGGGCCCTGTATCCTTAAATACATCCTTTTGGCACTACTTTCTTCATTCCACTGCCTGCGCTGTGTTATGTGAGAAGAGGTTCATTTATTTGGCTTCCTTTTGCAGCCAGGCTCTTTCACTCCTCCAGAGGGGCAAATGAGAGCAGAGATGCTTTCAAATGCTACATCATCATCATATATCAAAGTACGAGAGCAAGTTATGTTCAGGAAGGTTGTGGATGCCCATGAACCTCCTTCTCTATTTGAAAAGCAGACAAAGCAAGATACCTAGAGCTAGTGACTGGCCCTGGGTTACATTACAAAATCCACGCTGAATTGAGGAGGAAGCTTGAGATCTAACTCACAGGCCACCAGGCTGCACTTTTATTTCTTGTATACTTCTCTGAAGCCATTTCAGTTTTGTTTTCCATCAGCCCAAAGCAGATCAGGAAGTTCCGCTTTAAATCATGGATAGTCCCGGGATAGCTCAACGGGGCACCTCTTCGCACGTTTTGAGCATGGAAGAGGGCAGCTGGGTCTATGTTTCTAAGAAACACAGATGAAATTAAAAGCAAACCACAAATCTTCTAAACTTTGCATTATTACAAAGCCTGGCAGGATAACCAGATCAGTTGGAGTATTTTTATTGCTGCATGAGTCACCTAGGGCTTGGTGGAAAAGTAAGTCCCAGAGCCAGCACTCCAACTTCTCTGCTGGAGCCATCTCCACCGCATCGCAGCCTCAGACATGCTGAAGTGAGATGACTCTGCAAAACATTGCCATAGCTATCAGTGGCAGAGCTGACACCTCAGCCCCTCAAGGACGCGGACCATGAAGGGTTAATAGACAGAGCACACACAGTTCCCACTAGAAAACTCCCAGATGTGCAGGCATTTTCTCAAGGCACCCTTCAGGTCCTACATGAACTCCAATAAGCATAATACCATCAGCAGTACAACAGCATATGGGAACAGCAACAACCAGCAGCCCAGTGTGGATGCATTAGGCCATTTTACCAGAAAGTGGATTATAAATGCTTTTAATAATTGCAATGGGATTCACAAACTATATTCTTCACAGACCAACCCAGAGCAACATCCATCAAAACGTAATAATCAGAAAACAGTTTTATGTTGCATTTGCTGCATATACTGCACAGGAATAAAATATCTTCTTGCTTCAAAGTAGTAAATTGGAAGGAGATTTGACAGACAGATAAAAGAAGGCTGGAGAAATGTGGCAGAAAAGTCAGGGGGAGGAAGAGAAGAAAGGAGAGCTGAAAATTTTGCTGTCCGCTAGGTCTTGCAATCCTGGCAGTCTTGTTTGGAGCCATTTTTACTGACTTGGCTTCATGCATCTGCACAGGATCCTTTTTGTTATTCTAGGAAAACTACTGAAACCACCCACTCACCCCATCCACCTTCTGGGCGACACAGCTGCTCCTCCCCACGCCCTGAGTCACAGCTAGTGGTGGCAATCAGCTCGGGGCGGCCGCTACACCCTGCTGTGCTGCCTGTCAACAGCAAACAAGCTTTCGAAAGGGGAAAAGGCTGCCCAGAGCAGCCAGCTGTCTTTCCAGTGCAGGCCTGGCCCTGGGAGCAGCCAGACAAAAAAAAACCCAAAACACCTGGGTTTCCTGGGGTGAGGTGAGGCGCACCCCAGTTCAGAGGGCAGAAAGGCACTGCCAGGTGGGAAGCACCGTCTCCTCAGTCATGAGCTCAAACCACTGCTCTGAGGCAGCAGATGTGCTTCCTTGCTGCCTGCAGACGCGAAGCCTGGAGGTTATTCTCCTGCTTACCTCTAACTCCTTGTCCCAAAGATGAGGAAACAAACACACTGTTAATCTTGAGGCTTACGGAAATTTCACAGAGCTGGAAAACTACTTACTGTTAAATAATAGCACAAAAACATACCATCAACTGGATTTTCTTCACACAAATCTCACACCATAAATTTTCTATGGTAACTACACAAGAGGTGCAAACAGAGCTGTGTTTCTTGGCCCTTGGATCTTTCCATATATTGTACTCTTAATTTCATTTTTGGACACAACAGATTGCCAGGACCCCCATGCAGGTCTGCCTCTTGTTCAGTGTTCACAACGGAGGATGCCTGATGAAGGATTCCGTGTGCATTTGTGTGTACATGCATGCATTTCTCATCATTGCTCTCTGTGCCCCCTGCTCCCATCTAGCTATGATTTGCAGCTTCCTTTTTTTTTTTCTTTTTCTTCACACACCCCAGCTTCATCAGCAAGATCCCTGACACTGAGATCAACTCTTGCTCTTTGTGTGCTGGATGCTGTACAAACAATAGGACCTTCATATTCTACCACAATATAACCTGTCAGATAACAAAAACAAATGTTACTAAAAGCAAGCAAATATGATTAACTGTTCTGCTGCCTCAGCATATGAGGCAGGTTTACTGTTGGGGTAACCTCTACAAGCCTACCTGCATACCTATTTAACAGGCATGCACACCCTTTTTCTGACATGACATGAAAAGTCCCCGCTTCTTCAGAGTTCACTGGATTAACCCTTGTCCAGGTATGAGTTAACTAAAAACAACAGCCAGGTGATTGCTGGAGGTCCTGCAGCCAAAGCTCTAATGAGATACCATCTTCAGCTAGCTCCTTCCAGGTATCTCCCAGTCCTGCCAGGTGCAAACCTACCTTTGGTTCTCCCTGTATTACACGTGCATGCACACACACACTCTCTGGTACTCTTTGCACTTCCCAAACTTTTGCTTTTGTTCCTGAAAGCCAATAACCTTTACTCTTCACGCTCTCCTTTCCAAATTCAGTACCTTCTGGTACCAAAGTGGCTCAGGCAATGTTCCTGAAACCTAGGGAGGCAGGACAGTGAGTCAACATTAAGTTTAAAGAATGCTTCTGCTTGGAAAGCAGCAGTGCTGTGACACCACTGAGAGTGGATCTAGAGAGCTGTTTGCTGCAAGAAAACAGTCATAAGGCACTTCAGCTGCTGAGCAATTTTAGCAATGTAAATGTCGAAGCTATCGCAACCACATAAATGACAGATATTAAAAAAAATGGGCACTTTTATCTCTTTGTGGCTGCGACAGTGACATTCCAGCTTTATCTGACCTTTCCAGATGCTCTTTACTTCTCTTCTTGCTAAATCACTCTTCCATGCAGCCCTGCTTTCCATGGGTGAGCGTAAACTTTCTGACACAGCCAAGAGACTGCCATATTTGTGTAACAGCCCCAGAGAAGCTGTAACTGAGCCAGAGGAGTGCTGCTTGCCTCCTTTCTGACAGGAGAAAGGTCTGGCTCAAGCAACCAAAGAAAGAATTCACTGGAGCACTGCCTCGCCAGAACACCATCACTGTACTCAAAGGGAACCAGTGTTCACGGCCACCAAGGCACCCTCCTTCGTTGTGTTTATGCTGGGAGATGAATTTTAAGCAAGTATTTCAACACAGCTCTGCTGTTGAGATGTGTCCACAAAGGTTTGGCTCCTGTTAAGAAGGGGATGGAGCTGCTAGCGCACAAATCTCTGCCTAGTAGCACAGTTTTATGCTGTCTGCACATGCACTCTGCAAAGTGAGGTCTTGAACAGGCTGAAAGCTGTGGGTGCTAGCCCAGGCTTTCTTAGTGTTGTAGGGGAAATGACAAGAAGACTCCCTTTCCAGTTACCAGAAAAGAAAGCAGAATATTCAAACAATACATCATGCGTAGCAGGAAAACAAAATCAATTTACCCAGCTGCAAGTGCTGCTCTTCTGCCAGTTGTGAGTTCAGAGGAGTGCACCTGGGCTTCTGACTGCACAGGCTGCATTCCCTGCCTGGCCTGAAAGCAAACTCTCCACAGCACCTGCTTACTAGAATGCCATACATTACAGGACTGCTGAGACAGATCTGCTAATTCTTGCAACAAATTCTACAGCCAATTCCACGTTGCAAGGAATTTTATTTAAATGAAATTATCTGGAACAATGACTGAGGCACTCAGCTAATAACAACTAATAGTTTATTAAGAGCAGGCAGAAAACTGCTGCACACACAGCTTTTTTAAGCAATATAATTACAGATGAAGCAGTTCCAGCTGCCCCAAAATGGGATCCTTTCCACCTTGGTAATCTGGGAGCTGAATATACTGTATCAAGTAAGGAGGATACTAACCCACAGTCACCACAAATCTCTCACTCTTGCTCCTTGAACAGAGAGAGTAGGCCATCATTAGCTTATTGATCAGAAGTTTTTGGACTGAAAGGCTCGGCAGGCCATGAAACAAATCTCATCCATCCAGTCCAAGTTTCCCTGCACTCAGCACTAATTCATTACCAGCATTAACCCCCAGGGTGTCATGTAATTTTCCCCTTCCTGGTGCTATTGCGCTCTGACAGTTTCTGTGGCACCCCCTTCTCCGAATCCTCCTTTCACACCTTAAAAGCACTTGGAAGAATTGCTGGGGTCTCGTGGGTGGCTGCTTGTCACCCTCCCCACACGCAACACAGGCTCAAAGGACAGGCTTGGTTGCAGCTTCTTTTCCTGCCCAAGGCTGTGGTATAAGCTGACAAGGAGATTCTCAGTTAATTAGGGAGTAATTACAAAGTAATCCTGGATCCTGTCAACACCTTGGCACAAGAAAGGCCATGGCTGGACAAGACAGATCACACCAACAACCCTAGTGAAGAAAGCTGGGTGTTGAAAGGGCCCTTCATGAAGTACAACTGTGATCAGATAAGCCAAAACACAGTCTCCTGGCCCACTGAACAGTTTCTGTGCCCACAGGCTGCAAGCGACAGAAGCTTTATACACATATATATTAGTGGTTTTCAGCTGCAATGGAGGAAGTGAAGCCCTACAGCCCTCACCTCTGTATACTACACCTCTTGGTTTACTCCTTGGTGTACTTGGATGTCTGCTAGGATGCCCAAAAATACTCACAAATGGCTGTCCTCGCCCTGCAGAGGAGCTCTAGGGATTGGAGAACCTCTACACAAACCTCATCACAAGTCCAGGGAGCCACCCAAAGTGCCTTTTGTTTGAACTAGAATTACGAGACCAGCCACCATTTGCCATACTCTCCAATTTCATCTTCTAACCTGAAATACCTCCACTGCACGTTGCTTTGCATTTGAACCCACCTAACAATTTTGAAAAGAAAGGCATTTGATAAACCCTTTCAGTATTTACTCTCTGAGCCCATTCTCCAGGACACAGGGGTGGTTCCAAGAGCTTGGTTTGTGTTGAAGAGTTACGCTATCAGCAGCTGACCTCTAAAGAATTACAAGTATGATGGTCAATGAGACCAACGCTGCACAATGAAGAGCTTTGCTTTCCAAAGGAGTTGGCCAATTCTCTTAGAAAGGCCAAAGGAATTAAATGGATATTCAGAAGGAATCATTACAGACACTCACAGCACTACTTCGCTGCCTCCACAAAAGGAGTTTAGTACCACTGGCATCAGTGGTAATGTCCTGTTCTGGTTTAATTGCAGCCAGTGAGTTCCAAGTGTGGCTGAAAGACAAAATATAGCCCATGCTGCTTCTGAAGTACTACACCCTGAAAAAGGGAGGTTATCATTACATTCTACTGTGTGTTACCAGCATCCACCTACAGAACCATTTGGTGGCTGTGTAAGGAATTACTGAGGGTGAAAAGGAAAATTGTAAGTTTACTTGCATTGCCCAACTCCAGGGCACAGCCCCTGAAACTTGGAAACACAGAGCTCAGTCACTGCTTCTTAGCCACTTCCCCAAACCCATCTCTGCAGCTCAGGATGAGAACACCACTACAGCAAGTAAGAGCCCCAGCCCTAACTGTAACTGCACAGTGGGACTCAGTGGGACTGGATCCCACTGAGACCGTGAAGTTCGCCACCAAAGCCTCTCCTTGTCCAGAGGAGCTAGGAAACATTGCACAGGGAAAACAAACCCTCCTGACAATCAATTCATCCTTTTGGGCAATGGCAATGAATCAGCACATCACTTGCAAGAAGTGCAAGTAAATTCAGTATAGAAGTTTTCATTTTTGCTCAGTGGAATACAGTTCCCAGTGTCTTGCACAATTTTAAGTCTCCTGTCCTGGAAGACAGGAAGAAAAAAAAAAAAAAAGCCAGAGTCCCTTCCACACTGGTTTTCCACTGGCATGGTACTAACTGCTTTGGAATCGGAACAATCCCTTTTATTAACTAACAACGGGCTAAAGTGGCGAGGGCAGAAATCTCAATCCAGCGCACTTCCCGTCCAACACGGTAAATATTTGTTCTTCTCTACATTTGTGCCTCTGGAGCCTTGAACTCCATTTCTGCTACAGAGCTGCACCATTTCAGGAAGAATCTGCTTCTGGCATTTGAAAGCTACTGACCATTAAATCAATGAGTTGGCTGGCATTTCAGATCAGTAAAGTACAAGCTCTCTTTATCCAGAGTTACCAGGGAGCCCTAATAGCTAAGAACTTACAAGAAGTCTTCAGACATGCAAAAACCATGCAAAAAAACTGTACAAGGAGATCAACTGGCTAGAAGTATGGTCTTTTAGAGTTTATTGTGAAGCTCAGACTAGCAAGACTCTTCCTTATGCTCTTCTCTCTCCTATGAAATCAGCTCATAAATGTCAATCTGCTTCAAGCTCTCTCATAACAAAAATTAAACAGAGCTTGTCTCTGTACTTTATATGCTGAGCTTCGCAAATGCATGACAGCATTTGAAGATATACTGGAAGAAATAATTTTACTGAGCACTAGTATGCAACTATTCATGGACTGAAAAGTAGCAGCAAACCACTGAAAGCCAGACTATATGATTCATGGAGGCTGAACTCCAGCTGTCCAGTGCTGGATTAGGCCAGGTCACCAGGATGAAAACCTTCACAAGCAGCCTTATGTCCCTGATGGCAGGCCTATGCTTTACATCTCACTGCCCAGTCAAACTCTCTCAGAGGGTTTATCCAGACCCAGTACTGATTTCATGGTGGGGTGTCACCCACTCAGTGCCAGGAAAAGGCTGGGGGGGGGAAGACAGCAAATGCCTGGCACTGTAACACAAATCATAGAATAGTTTGGAGTGGAAGGGACCTCTAAAGGTCATCTAGTCCAACCCCCCTGCCATGGGCAGGGACATCTTCAACCAGATCAGGTTGCTCAGAGCCCCGTCCAACCTGAAGAGGTATGGATTTGATGGGCAGACGGTCCGGTGGGTGAGGAATTGGTTAGATGGTTGCATCCAGAAGGTAGTGGTCAACCGCTCAATGTCCAGATGGAGATTGGTGACGAGTGGTGTCCTGCAGGGGTCTGTATTGGGACCGGTACTGTTTAATATCTTCATCAATGACATAGACAGTGAGATGGAGTGCACCCTCAGCAAGTTTGCCGATGACACCAAGCTGAGTGGTGCAGTCGACACGCCAGAGGGATGGGATGCCATCCAGAGGGACCTGGACAAGCTCGAGAAGTGGGCCTGTGTGAACCTCAGGAGGTTTAACAAGGCCAAGGGCAAGGTCCTGCACCTGGGTCGGGGCAACCACTGGTATCAATCCAGGCTGGGGGATGAAGGGATTGAGAGCAGCCCTGCCGAGAAGGACTTGGG
>NW_008824949.1:598496-614807 GCF_000699105.1 Pygoscelis adeliae
GAGAACAAGGTCCAGCATAGCACCTCTCCTCGTTGGCTCCTCTACCACTTGCAGAAGGAAGTTATCATCGATGCATTCCAGGAACCTCCCGGATTGCTTATGCCCTGCCATGTTGTCCCTCCAACCCCAGATGTCAGGGTGGCTGAAGTCCCCCATGAGGACCAGGGCTTGTGAGCATGAGGCTGCTCCTATTTGTCTATAGAGGGCCTCATCTGCTCAGTCTTCCTGGTCAGGTGGCCAGTAGCAGACCCCCACCATAATGTCACCTGTCCCTGCCTTCCCTTTAATTTTGACCCATAAGCTCTCTGTCAGCTCCTCATCCATCCCCAAGCAGAGCTCCATGCACTCCAGCTGGTCACTGACATAGAGGGTGGCACCCCCTCCTCGTCTCCCCTGCCTGTCCTTCCTAAAGAGCCTGTATCCCTCCATCCCAACACTCCAATCATAGGAGCCATCCCACCACATCTCCGTGATGCCAATAAGATCACAGCCCTGCAAGCGTGCGCACGTCTCTAACTCCTCTTGTTTATTCCCCATGCTACGTGCGTTTGCATAGAGGCACTTAAATTGGGCCCCCAATGAAGCTGTCTTACTGGCTGGGGGTCAAATCAGGACATGCGGATCTGCTCCAGCCATGGCTTGCCTGAGAACATGGGAGAAGGGTATGGGACTTCCTTCAATCGGAAGCAGGACGGGGAAGCGCCCTCCCTCCGATGGATTCATGTTGCTCCATAGGCAGATGTAAATGCAACTGCTGTGGTAAAGATTTGCCTAGTGCTTCTGCTCTCATGGGGCAGGGGGGCTATCAGTTTATACTAAGTCCACAAAGCCATTAGTGCAGGAGCTGATCTGTCTGAAAGCCCTTCTGCAGTGTAGGTTCAGAGACATTTGGGACTACCCAGAGCCCTCACGTCCATCTTGCATGCTGCTGCCCTAAGGGGCTGCTTCCTCCAGCCTCCTGGGAGGATTCACAGGTGTTGCTTTTTCTGTGGCTCTTCTGGCTGTTTACTTTGCTGATGAAGGGAAAGGGAGGAAGAGGAAGTTACAGCTTCATTTATCCAGGCTTTCTAAATACAGAGCTAAGTAAACAGGTTGAATAATTGAAACAACTTAATGTATTTGCCCACTGCTCTGTATGGATGCTGCAAAATTAGCACAAAGTATTGCTCCAGGCTTTTCAGGCTGCAGAACTTTAGTGGCTCTGCAGCTCTGGAAGGCAGAAAAAATTTGAAATAATCTGGTTTTCTAAGGGATGATGACAAGCGTCCTGGCTAAAAGAACCTATAACTGCATTTCTAGTGAGAAAGGGACTCCAAACCAGTGTTTGGCATGAAGCCTGAGAGCTCCCTGACAGAGCAAGGAATCAGAAAGGATACCTGTATCCAATAGAGTTTCTGAAGGCTACATGGCATAGATGTACTGTGTATTTGGGCTTCACTCCCATCAGTGGTGACACAAACTCTTATCTAAAATGTACGGGCAGAAAATAGACTTTTGGATACACTTGTCCCCTTGGCCATCATCACTGTCCCTGACTTAATGTGCTGTCAGCACTCAGAGTCCTCATGCTCATTTGCAGCTGTGAAATGCATCACACTCGGCTCAAGCGGACTCTCCTTTTGAACAAGGTCTGCAATTGTTAAGATCATTCACTTGATATGGGATTTTCCAAAATTAAGAAAATAGCTCCTGGGACAAGATGACTGCGATGCACACATACTAACAAAGAAGTACAGGCTGTGAAGATCGGTAAGGACCTTACTGTGCTAGGGACTACAGAGACACAGGGTGAAAAGCTGCTCTGAGCTCTAAAGCACTTTCAGTATGAGACTCTGAGAGGAGGGTGGAGACAGTGCATCTCAGAACAACAAGGCAGCATTAGTCAGGGTGCTTGGCAGTGGTCTCACCGCACCCACAACCTACCTCTTGTCACATCCTTTACCAAGATCATAGTAAACTAAAGAGAGATTTACTCCAAAAAAAGACTGACCCTATCTGAAAAAAGCTACGAACAGTTCACAATCCCTACAAGCTACATAACTGCATCTGAACAGTAGTCCCCTATGCAAGACTGCAGGACTGTTTCCCTCACACTCTCCAATGTTTGGTGCCATCATGTTACGTTTTGGTGCCATCACCTTGTTCTCAAAAGCTACATCCTGCTGCCATGGTGCAATTTGCTCTAGCTTGCTCCATGTAGTTGGTGCTGGCAGCCTAATTGGAGGGGAAACGACAAAACTGTGGTTGTCTATAGTAGATTACTCCTGAGTGAGAGAGGCAGCACAAATAAGAGCAAGAAAGCATTTGTCTGAAAATGTAATGAGCAGACATTTGGCATCAGGGCCTGATAGAGGTGAGAGCTGACATCTCACAACAGAGATAAGAAAAATGAGAGAGGCAACATGGGGCCTTGAAAACAAAGACAGGTACCTCATATTTAACAAGGTGAAGAAAGGGGTGCTACTAGAGAGACATGAACTGAAAGGCATGTTTGTAAGTGACGGGTGACAAAAATTATTGCTGCAGTTGTTTGGGTGAGTGTGATTGGATTGCTTCACAGAGGTCAGAAAAAAAAGGATGTTGCAGTTACTCAGACGTAAGATAATTGGGAGCCCGTGTGGGAGCTGTATGGGAGATCTGTCAGCCATTCTGGAAGGAAATGAAATGTCAGGTCAGAGTAGGGAATGTCACATCTATTGTTGGATGAAAGGATTTAACTGATCTGGGTGTAGGCAAGATATTGAGTGTTTACATAAAGGCACTGCAAAAAAAGTCCCACCGCTAACCCACGTGAGCAGTAAATGTCTTCTAAAAGGCAAAATACGGAACTGAGCCTCAGGAACTCTGAACAGGGACCACCCTGGCACCCCCTCTCCCTCCCACCTCCACCCCTGCGACACAGACCAACAGACAGACTGTGAAAAGGTGGAGCTGCTCCTCTACCCCTGTGTAGATCTGCTCCTTTCATTCACATACACAGAGCAGTGGGAGTTGTCACTTTTTACTGCCATTAGCTCTGTGAAGCCAGCACAGATAATCGGAATGGTGCTGAGATCTGCACCTTCTCATGTATGAAGAGAATTAGGTCCTTCTGTGGTATAACCTTGCCAGTGTGACTACTGTGTGTCTCATTGAACCTGCAGGCCTTCAACAGTGCACAGACAAGCAGTGTCAGGATGATCAGATCCTCAGTGAATTGCTGGGAGTTGACCACAGGCATCTCTCCTCCCAGGCTGTAACTCTTAGGTGGGCGCACACGTTTGCACAGCCGTAGGTTCAACAGTGTTTGCACTTACAGTTTAAACACCCAGCACATGAAACAGCTAAGAACAACACAAATTCATATGTATCAGTATCTGTGTGTCCTGTGGTTGTGGGGAAGAGTATTTATTAAGGTTACGGTCATATTTAAAATTGAATTGCATCGTGACTTATTTTTAATTGGATATTGAAAGTGCTAAAGCTACTGTGGGTGGTGAGATTATGAAGATGGTCTTTTCTGGGATCTTAAGACATGTTCCTTGCTGAGGCACGAATGTGTCATCTAAGAGCTAGGATAAAACAGGATTTAAACTGTCTACACTAGCACTGAGTAGCAAGCTATTTCTCAGCATGCATCACAGCCCAAGGAGTGGTCTAATTAGCGAGCATCCTCATGGGCCCTAAGGCATCTGCATGCCACTGCAAGTTTCTAACACCACCTTACCACCACATGCACTACAAGTGATGGGATCTCGTATCTTCACCCAGCATATATAGCCCTGACTGGTACTGAGGTGTGCTTTGAGGGATCCATGCCAAGTCTGCAGGTACACCTGGACAGCACAGTGAAAACCAGTGTAGTATCTGAGTATCTGAGCCAAGGTACCAGAAACAGCAGTGGTAGGAAAACACACCTTGGCAAGGGCTATCCAGTGTAGGAGCTGTAGCAGGGGTCCAGGGCACAGCCCCACGTAGCAAGCATAGAAACTGAGGCTCAGTACTGTAGCAGAGCAAAGAAGCAGGGGAGGTCAGGTCAGGTCTTCCCAGCACGTGTGTTCAGACCAGGATGGAGATCTTAAAGCAAAGTAAGAAGAAAAAAGGCAGCGGAAGATTAAAAATTATGATAGGGGATAATTACAGCAGGAGCTTTGCTCCAGACTGCTGTGGTTCAATGTTTCAGACACCCCAAGAGAGCAGCAACTGCATTAAGAGAGATGGAGGCAATGCTGGCTCACCCAGCATAACACCTGGCTGAGGACAGCACAGCACTTCTCCTCTGCTTCCCCCAGTTTGCTGTCTTTGCTCCAACCTCATGCTCCTTTGCTCTGCCCATGGCCACGAAGACTCCAGACTGGGAATCTAAGCAGAATATGACCTAACTTTAAGAGGATGTAGTCTTTAAAGACTTTCGTGATCTCATGACCAAAACCTCATATTTTTATCTAATTTGACCTTTATTTTGTTTGTCTTGAAACCGTTTATGCAGTTTATCAAAGCAAGAAACTCTCTCTAGAAGAAGTCAGATGTGGGACTGATGTCAAGGATTAAAAGGGATGTGGGACTGATATCAAGGATTAAAAGCGAAAGAGTAACATTCAAGGTTTGGTTTTGTTTTTTCTTTGATCTTTTAATGCAACCTGAACCATAAGCAAAGGCAGTTTCAGTTCTAGGTAGCACAGTAGCTCTGAGCTAGTATCTATTGGTATCATTTATTCCTTAAAAAGCTTGTGCTATGGTTTTACACTCTAATTTTCCAAAACTTTTATGAAAAGGAAAAAAGGAAGTAAAGACGCACCAGGAATGTGCAATACTTTGGGAGGGTGTTGAGCCTCTTGGAATAGATGCCCTAGGTAAATCCGGGAAATGCAGTCAAACTTTCTGGACTTGACCCAAAAGCTACCAAGGAGAATGTTTCCACTGACTGCAGGGGGTTGGGATCAGGCCCTGCACTGCGGGGGACAGTGGCAGAACCGACAGAAAAAGTCTGGTGACTCCAGTCAAATCCAAAGGAGCCGTAAGGAGCTGCTGCATTACTTAAAAGCAGACACGCAGAACACTGCCAGATACTAATGGGAAAAAATTGATCTCTTTTTAAACCTAGCAGCAAGATTTTCACCATCCTGATGACAGGAAAACCTATGGGAACATAGGGGGAAAACACACTGCAGAAAGAACTGAGAGGAAAACACTGCTACCAGCCAGTTCAGCTCATCAGGAAACATTTGCTGTTTCTCCTTTTCTGCCTCAAAAAGCTGGAGGCTTCAAACAACATTCTCAGAGAGACAGAGCATGAGGGGACAGCGAGAAGGCAAGTCCCAGGATTGATGCCCTGGGCAAACAGACACCCCCATTGACTGGTGAGGACTTGGGGACCAGCCCAGGACCACCTCCTGTAAAAGTCACGCTCTGCTCCTCAGTCACCCTCTGGAAAGATGCGACAAGCCCAAATGTAACCTAGATTAGTAACACCACACTACTGTATCTGGCTGGGAAAATTAACTTGGCACGCGGGGCAGTCAGGAAAGCGTATGAATAATCTGAAGGCATGAGCTGGAGCTGTAGCAACTCCAATGGCTGAGGACAGAGTGTGATTTAAGCCCTAGCCACAGACACGTTCACATTCTTGCATTTGCTCATTTCTAGGAGATGAGGTCAAAGAGCTCACCACAAGAGCGGACAGATGATGTAAACTGGATGCTGAGTGCCAACATTAGGTTTTTTTCACTGTGCTCTGCACATACCCAGAGCCTTTCCATTTATAGGAAAGGCCATTGGTATAAAAGGTGCATTCTTCAGTGGGCCAGAGGAGGAGGCATCATACCGGGTATAAAAATGTTAGTACTGTTTCCAAAGCTCAGCACTCCCAGTTAAGGGATGAGAGGAAGAAAGCCAATGTTTTCCCTCTCTAAGGAGGAGCTTTCAGGTGGGCAGAGGACTGGAAGAGGAGAAAAATCAGGTTTTTTTTCATCAAGGAAAATGAATACACCTCCGAGTTAATGGTGTCTTAGCTATTTTCAATAAAAAGAGCTAGATATACTTTCATTTTTGATCAGCTTTAGGCTGGAAGAAAGAAGATTGGGACAATTCTTATTTGCCATGCCAAATGTCCCAAGATGCTGTGCATTAATGCAAATATTATCTTAGGAAAGAGAGAAGATGGAAGAAGAGTAAAATCCCACCAGAATCAAAGTTAAAATTAATTTTTTTAGACATTTCTACATTACTTGACAATTCAAGTTGTCAGTATTTTCCCTTCCTTTCTGCAGCTCCATTTCAACCCTAACCATACTTGCAGCTATATTCTTACTAAATAGTGAGTGTTCCCAATCAATAGCTGCAATTTCACGCTTTTTAGAGAAGTGAGTGAGTTTCAGGATAGCTCTGACAATTCGAGATATTGGCTAGAGCGAATCAGAGACACCTTCTTCCTGCTCTACAGAAAAGGGCCTGTTTTCAGCAAGGGCGCATATAAGAAATACTTTGTCATGTGTTGCAGGGTTTTGCTTCAGCAATGGAGTTGTGATGTCTTTCAGGAGCTGTAGTTCAGATGCCTCATGCTCCCATTTTTTTCTACTGTGCAGGAACTCATTTAAAGGCATCTTCCACAATAAGCTACCAAGTAGGATTGTACTTCACAGGAGCCTGACAGGTGCAAATCATGGGAGATGCAATTCCTTTTGGAAACCACCCCACAGATACAATTGAACTATTAGCTACATACCCAAATGTATTTTGCAGAAGGGAAAGGAAACTGGCCAAAATATTGGGATTTCCAATATCTGGCTTTTTTTGCTAAAAAAAAGCCCACCAAAACAAAAATGACCCCAATATTGCTTTTCCCCCATGGAAAACACACACTTTTCACTAAAAAAAAAAAACAAAAAGCTGTAATACTACAGTTAAGAGTATATGCAGTTTTGGTCAAGGAACATTTCTAACAGTTTGAGAAGGACTGGCCCTTTGCAGTAACTGCTGAACATCCCCCCAGGTACCAGTGTTGCCCAAAGCATCATCAAAAGAACAGGGCACCCACACACAGTGCTGCCAGTTCTGCCATCAACTGTGCAGTTCCGAAGTGTAGAAAAGGTATTTTCTGCCCCTAGGAGGACAGTCACTGGGAAATGAACATGGCAGTTCGAAAGATGGTGGTTGGTTGGAGGAGGATGGCAGAGAGGCAAGGGTAGGGTTTAACTTTTGATTCATCTGTAGGGAGATGCATTCAGTTATAAAAGATGACTGGTAGTTCAGGAGAACTGATTTGAATGGGGTCAGGCAAAGATTAATTATTATTTGCCTTTGCTGCTGTTTAAAGAGAAGGAACGATGAGAATTGCAAGATGAGGACTGCTTCTGACTCGTCCTGGGACTGGAGGAGGAAAAAGGGGAGGTGGGGACTAGTTTTGTGTTTTCTTAGATAAGGGAAATTGCAAAAATAGCTGGGGGAAGAGTTTATTTGTGTTACGAGCTTTAATCTCAGTCCTGGCAGTGGTGGCAACAGGCTTTGGTCCAGCAGCAGCTGGAGAGAATGACTGTATGAAAAATCTGTATTATACATGAACATCAATCCAGAATTTTCCATTCTTCTTCCTTCTGCCTGGAAGCATATGGCATCTATTCCCAGAAGTTTCAAATAGTAGACAGTGAAATGATCACTAGCCCTGTGGGCTAGGAATTATTTTTTCACAGCTCTAGGTCTAAAAAAAAAGTGTATTTTATCCTTGAACATGATGAAATCTTGCAATACATTTATATTATTACTGAACTCAGGAGAATTTTTAACCTCCCTGCCTGCCAAACAGAGTACGGGAGCTCGCTGCTGAGTCTGACAATTGTACTTTTACAGCATACGTGACCGGAGGTGCAGTCAGTCCTCAAGGAGATACACTGCAGGATGCACAAGCTACCAGTGGAAGGGAGCATTTGCATGGGCTTCCACAGACCTGTGCAAAGCACTACCTGTGCAAAGCTCTACTACTTTCTGACAAGTAGCTCACTCCACTAATGCTACTACGTTCAGGTTTCCTTCTGGCACTCAGCTCTGCTGAAACTGCTCAGAGACCGCAAACCACGCTTTAATAAAGAAAACACACAGACACACAGAGAAGAGAAATTCCACCACAACTAAAACCCAGCCATCCTTCTGCTCTTTCCACCTCCCACGCTGAGCTTCAACCTTGCATTTAGAACAACTCAGAAGTGACCGGCTCTGTTCAAAGCATTAAAGCAGCCAGGACACAGATGCATCAGCAGTTTTATAGTCTTTGTAGGTAGCCACCGGTCATATGTCCACACAAACTCATAATCAGGGGACTATTTGCCTCCATTTCTAGGCTGAGCAAAATGGGAAGCAGCCAGGACAGCGAGCATTGTTGGAGAGCCCTGGGAGATGGAGTGCTGTGCTCAGACACCTCGGACCCAACACGGCACCCCTCTGCTCTGCTCAACAGCTGAGAAGGAGACCAAAGGGAAGACATCAGCATAGCTGCAAGGCATACCCTGAGCTCAGAGTCCCCCAGAAACGAACAGCTTGAGCACCCCCCTCGCTACGCACCGGAGAGCTTCACTGTAAACACACCCTCTACTGAAGCAGAGAGCAGTAATATAAACCAGATGCTGTAGGGAATTTTTTCCCTCTTCGTCTGCACTAAATTTAAATACTGTGCTCTTCTTTTGCCAATTCGTTCTTAAAGGGCCTGTGTGCCGCTCTTCATCTCTGTCCCACTTGTCTGAATTTAACGGAGAACTCTGCAGCCTTCCACGCGCTGCGACCACCCCGGGAAGCACGTGTTCTTCATGAAGTCTTGAAGGCTGAGACCTGGCTTTCTAACTACTGCACCAGGAACCCTCACAGCTCCTCTGCCCATTCACCTGGGCACAAAGGGAATCTTGCAGGTGAAATGAAATCATGGCATGAAAGCACTGCTTGTTGCTCTGGGCATATAAATGCTAATGGATTAATGCAGTGCCATCAATTCACTTGGGTTCTTCCAAGCTGACGGAGGAAGGAAGGGAGAGGTGCCATGCAAGATAACACTTCGGAAGTTGGGTGTTGCCTTGTAGCACACGCTGCCTACTTAATCAACAGGACACATCACATTTCAACATTGTGCCACGGCTACACCTAAATTTAGGTAAGGATTCCTGGGCTCAAAACTTGCAAAGCTGTAAGAGCAAAAGAGTTAAAGGCAGCCTGACACACAATGGGCTGTTGAACATTGCAGTATGCAGGGCTAATTGCACACCATCCAGCACAGCAGAAGCACACAAGCAGCAGTGTAATTGCACATGGGGTAACAATGTTTCCCAAAAGCTGTTTTTCCAGCTTTAACAAGAGGGTAGGCTCAAAAAAACCTCAGCCATAGTTTTTAAGACAATTCTACCCTGCCACACTGCTGAACATTGTTACTCCACTAAGAGGTGCAGCAAGGAGGAGCGTGTGCCTGAACCACAGCTGATCCACTTCTAGGTCCAAAGTCTTCTTTCAAACCAGGAGTGAGCCCTAGAAAAGTTTCCCCACCCTTGAGATAGATCCTACTCCAGGTCTTTATCTTCTGAAGAGAGATGTGGTAGAATCAACACAGCAGCTTAATTCCCACCTCATGTATGACAAAGAATTGCACTTAACTTTCAAAAATTGTACCAGACCTGATCAACACAAAGAAAGTCCCACCAAGAAGCTAGTTTAATTGTGGTGCCAAAAGCAATCCACTAGCCTTCTATGCCAGGTGACTGAGTATCCCATCACAGGCCTTGCCTCCCAGGCAGAGTAATGGAAATCCATTACTTAAGGACATACAGGTCTCATTGCAAAGGGCAGCAGAGGACGTACCTAGGAGTACTGCCCCTCCAGACAACGGACTCCACCTGCATTACCACCACTACACTCAAATGGGTTGGCTACTGTCGTACAGCTGAACTGACTGCATCTGCCACAGGCATTAAGTCAGCACCATCTTCCTAGTGAAGGCTTTAAGTGATCATGGCTAACCATTAAAACGGCATCAAATTTAAACATCATTGAGGCTGTGTCCCCATCCCCCCTCCCTTTTGTTGGGCTATCAAAGCCCACAGCTGCTTTGGTTATCAGTAGGGCTCTTTTTCCAGCAAGGTGCCTTAGCCTCCTAGCACCGCTGAGTAGGCTGTCCTTGGCAACTCAAACAAATCACTAGTAACCTAACAGGCAACGTGCCATTCTTGAAAGATGCAAAATAATGCTAGTGCACCCTTTCCTACATACGGTTGTATTAAATTTCTACTTGGTTTCAGCTCTTCTTAAAAATTAATGCCTCACCCCCCAAAGTCAAATATTAACCTATTTATTCTTCGATAACAAGCCATTCAGTAAGCAGCAGAACTAACGAAGTCTGGCTTCCTACACTGCTCCAGTGCGTGTTCGCTGGTGTCCAATAAGGAACAAACCTATTTGCCTTGTCCCATCCTGCCACACCTCCAGAAACAAGCATGCAGTTTGCACCTTTCTTCTTTGCTGTCTGACTTCTGACTTATTTTCCCTAACTTTGCTGTTGTCATAGCATCATTGACCCTTCAAAGGCAAATAGTCATTGGGGAAGAGGGATGTTCTCTCCTGGAATATAAACTAGCTACAAGATAGAAAATGAAAGCATAAAGCAGCCCGTCTCCATCATGGAGAGAACTACGCTGGGGGGTTACACAACATTTCATACAAGCAGAAATATCACCTGATGTAATTATTAGTGATAGAGAAAAATAAGATGATCAGTAAGGTGAAAACATTTTGGTTTATAAAGCCTCACTGTGAAGAACTAGATTTAATCAGAGGCAGGTGAGTAACACAATGACAAATAAAAGTCACTGGTGATAAATCCTCAAGGATTCACTTGTATTGGAACTACTCAAACATCTTACTGGATCTAAATTAATTCAAAATAAACTGGGACGAAACAAGGAAGAGCCCTGAACAGCTCACCAACTCATCTGCTTAATGCAAAGCAATACCCTGGAAGTGAGACCGCAAGTACAGGTGAGGAAGGAATGGGATGAACAATTACGGACCTTACAATAACAGCACACTGCGCCATGCTGCGCCTACACGCAGAGCACAGTGGGGTCCTGAACCTGCACAACAAGAGAGCAGGAACAAAACATTTTTGTAAGCAAACTCCTTAAATCATCTGACATGTTCAATTCACTTCTGCTTTACAGTTCAGTAGGAAAGAGCAGAATATAATTACACAGCAATTGTTCCATATATCTATGGCAGATTTTATGTAGAGTTTCACTTAGGTGAAGGTCAGATCAACACTATGTGCCTTACAGGTGGTTTGTTTAGCTTTTTTAAGGCAATACAAAGTAAATCTCTTTCCTGCCCCTCCCTTACCACTCTTGAAAAAGACATTGTCAAGGTACAGAAATAATTGTTGAAATCTAGACTTTCTGTGGACATTGTGGTTGCATATTAACTAGCAGTGAGAAATGCCACCGACAAGAGCAGCTCTGAGGGTAGCACGGGGAGATGCCCTTCTCATACACAGAAGGGAAACCATTCAAAGGATGGGGGGCTTTTTACCTTGTGTACTGCAAGTTTTGAAATAGTCTTACAAAGATAGTAATTTTGGGCGGATAACAGAACTGGGCTGCTTCAAAAAGCAATGCTTCAGCACCCCCTATAAAACAGGGCATCAAAAACACTGTGAACCATCACAACACATTATTTGCCTAAACTGAGTATGCATGCAATCATATCTCTAACCCATATCCTTCCTTAGCTTTTTTTCTTTCTAGTAAGCTCTGATCTCATCTGAAACATATGTTATTTTAGCTACAAGGTCCCCAACTTGCATACATTGCTCTTAAAACTCTCAGATGTGGCTCCTGACCACAGGAAACAATCTGTGGTCTAGACTGTCAGGAAGAACAAAGTACAAGGATGCCCGCTGCTTTATACTTGCACACGGGTAGCTGGAACCACTAATTTTACCTAGAAACTCTCCAGGACCCAGGCTCATCTCGTTTTCTCTGATGCATGACACACTATGCTGCACAAATTAATGGCTAGTAAACCTGTGCACTTAATGGTTTTCAAAATAGGGGGCACTCATTAAAAAAATGCAGAGGTGCTCTACAGCAGTGGTCTCAAGCTACCACAGAAGTCTGTCACCCTAGGGCCCTGACACAGCAGAATGGGGTTTTTGCCCCAGGGATAAGAGAAACCTCTAATCCCATATAATTCCTGAATAGCATTTCTAAAAAAAAAAAAAAAAAAATCAGTTTCTTTGGTAAGTGGCATGGGATTTATTCAACCCAGGAGCATGATAAAATTCCAGACAGTTTTGAGCTTTCTATGGCAATTTTGGAAAAGCCTATGGACCTAAGCAATGTGCTGGCAGTAGACTGAAGCTGAACTCATTGAGATGCTCCCCATGACCAGCAATAGGAAAGAAGTTTCCACAGGACCAGAGCACCACCCTGGGTTTCTATCATCCCACAACCTTTTAAGTCCTTTACCAGTACCTCAATTTAGGCTACACAGGATTTTTTTCGATCCTGGAAAAATCACTTTGAGGACCCTCAGAGTGTAATTTGCTGGTGTGGTACTATGCGCAAGCACCACAAAGTTGTGCTTTCCATATCCGTACTCTCAGCCATTGTCTCTGCTTCTGAGCAGGCCCTTTCAGCTGTGCCCGCTCAGTACACCCCTGAAGCACATATAGATGGATGCCTGCTCAGCAGCCTTAGTTACCAGAGCTAGTCTCTCAACCCTTACCCCTGCTTCCCGACGCAAGTCAGCTGATTTCTTGTATTAGCAGATACACCTGCCAAGTTCCCTGCTTGGTGAACAGAGACAAAGCTACACTGAGGAAGCCCATAAATTCACAGGGTGCAGGCATGGCCGGCTTGCTTGAAGGGCAGAGTATGCTCTTGCTGATGGGGAAGGCAGCGGGGTGGCAATTCCCTCGCCTTCTGGACAAACTAGCACCCAGTGCTGCCCCACCAGAGCAGTGGGACTGAGACGGACATGCAGCACATGCCATCCTGAGGAGGCTGGCAGAGAATGAGTCACCGCTGCAGACAGACATGGGAGGTAGCACAGCCGCTAGCGCAGGTGGGGGCCACCCTCATTTAGGGACAGGGCATCAAGTCATGCGGGGGGAGAGGGGCACCCTGTTCTGGGCTGACGGGCTGCTCTGCCAAGCACACAGGCTAGAGCTAGAAGAAAGAGAGGAGACTGCTGCTGAAGAGGCAGAAGCCACAGGGAGAAGCCAGCGCAGCACCACTTGTGTCCAGGGGATGGAGACAGCTGGGGTCCCACACGCACTGTGAAGGCCCTGGCAGCCACGCAGCACCAGGGACGGGCCTGGCAGCAGGCCTGCGTACATCCTCCCATCCACTTCTTGTGAGACACCATTTGCTTTCCACCAACTCCGCAGCCTTTAGAAAAGCAGGTGCATCCAAGAAGCACTTTTTTTTAACAGTTTTTTTTTATTAATTGCAAGGAAGAGCAAGTCAGTGACAACAGCACAGGCTTCCCTGGTATCTGCCAGCAGCACCTGCCTCCCCCAGCAGCCGTGGAGGATCCCCAGGGCCTGTTTCACACTGTGCTCATCAGCATGGCGATGAAGGATACAAAGGAGGGATCGAGTATAACAGCTACAGCGCTACATCTGTAACAGGGCAACACACACCCTTGCTACCATGTCCGAAACCCCACAGGTTCAGCGGAGCAATGAGGCTGGAGAGGCTCCCACTGCTGATGTGAAGGATCAGATGAGGTCTCTGCCCAGGGAAAGACAAATGATTTATTAAGACATTTTGCTTGAGGGAAGGATGAGGTAGCAGGGATTCTACCTTTATTTGGGAGCTACTGTGGCTTGCAACAAAGAGGATTCCTGCTAAAGAAGGACACAAAACCCATATGGGGCAGCCAAAATGACAGAACTGCAAGTCCAAAGCACAGCAAGTGGCACCAATGCTCATAACCAGAGCTGCCGTGACCCATCACAGTGAGGGACATCCTCTCCAGTGTCCTTCCACTGCAAGAGACAGGACTTGCAGAAATATCTCGGACTAAGGTGGGAAGAAAATTTCAGAAAAAGATAACACCTTGCTGAAACATTTTCCTGCCAGGCCCTTCTGGTTCAAATGTGGAAGCTCTCATCTTGGAGAACTTCCACTTGAGCTATGTTGTCACCCTAGCAAAACACTGATTCCCCCCTGCCACATGCTATACATTTGGGACAGGCAAGGAAGAAAGGGCAGGTACTTAGAAGACAGTACCCTGATTTCATCTGAGCCCTGGCCTGGAAGGGCAATGAAAGCACCATAAAACCTCACTGCAATGCTAGGATACTGGGAAAAACAAAACCTTCACTCCAAAACTGGGCAAGTAGCCTGGGCAGACCACTACTAAGCTGAACCCTGACTTCCTTACATAACTTTTTAATCTATTTTTGCATAGACATTAATAATGAACTAAAAAGGAGTCCTTAAGACATGTGTCAAGGACCCTTTCACAGATAACCCAGTAGAAAGGCTCCTCCATGCTCTGAGGCACATCTCGTGCCAGTTCAAGGTAGGTTTCTTTTGCCTTTAATCATTCCTCCCATGAATAAGTAACACCTAATGAAAGTGCTCCTACCCTGACAGTATTTGTATTCTGATACCCAACTGCTACTCATATGCCTCTCCTAAGACAGTCCCTTGTTAAGATTACAGTAGCAAGGGCAGGAGATGTGTGAAAGCAGACATTGCCTAACAACTGCTTAAAGCAGTCATTTAGCTTAGTACCAATTTCTTATTTCAGACTTCAGGCCTAAAGACTGCTAGATTAGCCCCTTTTATGGAGTCTTTTAAACACAGTGTTCTTTATAACATGTGCCTACCTATACATGATAAAATTAAAGCCTGTAGATTCATCCTCCATTCAGGTGGTTCCACAGCCGATACTGCTTGAGCAAGCACTACTGCAGACAGCATATGGTGTGTCACTCGTCATTTTGTCCTGCTATGTACTTAAGGGTGGACACACCAGTACCTCATTCACTCGTGCTCACACTACCATCAACCTTGGTGCAGTTCCACAGGAGGGAAATCTCAAATGTGGTATCGGTCACAGTCCTCTCAGGTACCTCATTTATTTTAGGGGAAAGGGAATGGTTTCACAATGGAGAATGACTAAGCCTCTTCAGTTACCATGGTTGGATGTCCACTCAAATTAGTCACTGTTGCCCAAGGATTAGCCGTAGAAGTTACTACTGTGTCAAGCTCTTTGACCCTGCTGCCTTGTGTTGGGAAGCTGCCTAGAGATAGCCACTATACACAGAAAGCCAGCAAGACCATTTATGAAGCTAGGGGATTAGACTGAACTTATTTTGATGCATATTCATAAATGCTCATATTCTTACATGTTTGTGTAAGAAAATGCCAAATCATTTAGTCACAGATAATATGACAGAGTACAGCTCATCTCTTAAAGAGTGCCTTCCGTACTCACCATTCCTAATTTTGCTGTTGCCTGACAATTGTCCTTTGCAACAGTTGCTAAGCAAAACATCTGAAATTCAGTTTACTATCACAACTGATACATGGCGATTGTTCCTAATGGTTATGCAGTAAAATGCATGGCTGTTGAGTCTTGTTCATTTTTTGACCTACCCTGTTTTTTTCAGATCTGTGACACTCGGGATATTTTATTCTTTACTTAGGGAATGCCTAAATCATTTCTACTGCAATATATGCATGCACAGATACAGTAGAAATAATAAAGCTAGCAGATCCTGGATCCTGCATCATATTACATTAAAAAAAACCCAAACAAACCACTGACAAGAAATAGATAACCCAAACAGCAGGACATGCAGTTTCTGTGCATTCTACAAGACAAACATCATGGCAGTGATGACATCTGTTTTCTCAACAAAAGAATCATCTGAGTAAGGCAAGGTGCATGCAGATGACAGATAGTGTTAGTTACCACATGGAAGTCAAATTACCCCTGGTACAAACAGCCAAGGCACCCTTATTGCCACTTGCTTCAGAAGACCTAAAAAACCTCATTCCAGCAATATCCATACAAGGTCTGTCAATATCTACTGAAAACAGATATCTTGCTAGCACCCCAAGACATCCACCACCAGTCTACCAATTAGAGGAATTTGGGATTATTTCTAGAAGTTCAAGTAGCTTTCTGTTTCTTCTACAATAATCCAGTTCAGTGTAAGACCAATATAGAAAAGTTAATTCAAGACATACTCAAACTGCTGTATTTTTAATATTTGTGGCTAAGAAACCGTACCATAGGTTAGCAGTGACAGCTAGCACTCAACAGAATAGGAAGCAGGAACTCATCTCC
>NW_008824949.1:614847-633946 GCF_000699105.1 Pygoscelis adeliae
TAAAAGGGTAAACAAAAGTCAACTTTGTTGAGAAAAAAAGGAGGGTCCTTCTGACATTACTAACAGACACATGGACAGGCTTATTTCAAGTTTGTGCTTAGACCAGGAAACCTCTCCTATTCTCCTTCAGAGCCCAAGAGCTTCCTAAGCAGGTAGACCCCAATAACAAACAGGATGGTCAAGAGAAGTTATTTTTCCATTAGCTTTGGCTTCATCACATAAGGGAAAAAAAGAGTACCCCTCATCACAGAAGGGAAAAAAAAGTATATATCTCCATCCTTCCTCTTCCATGTCTAATTCATATAAACTTCATCCATGGATGATGATCAGACTTTTCAGGTAAGACAGAAAGAGGGTGACGGAAAGAGACCTTTGGAAGCACAGGGGAACAGACTTCTGCAATTCCTAAGAGATGACAGGAGTCTTCAGAAGCGGCTTTGGAAATCAGCAGCAATGCAAGTTGCTGCCATGTGTTGAAGCCCTAAGGAGGACAAGGCAGGTCTTCACAAGTGAACTGGTACTAGACTGAAGGGAAAAGCCCCATGCTGTGTATGTGTATGAGCAGAGATGAGTTTATTAGGAGAGAGAAAGAAACAGAGTGATCTGTCTTGTGCAGGAGTAGCAGGAAGGTAAAAATCACACCCTGCCTTGGGCCCCATGGAAGTTTGCTACAGTTATGCCCATGCTGATAGCAAGGGTAAGCTACAGACTGTGCTGCAAAATTACACCTTTCCTCTTGTCCAAAACCACACCTCAAAAACTAATTTTAATTTTATACTTGGTTCTCCACCACCACAACTGCTTGTATCAGTACTGGCCAAATCGCTGAGTGACACCCACCCAAAACCTTATGCCAAGGGGCATGGTCCCATTTCCCAGACTGGTCACTGTCAAGCTGGAAAGCTTCATGCACCAATCTCAGACCAGGGTCCAGCCAGAACCTCCTTTGGTAAAGATCAAGTTATTATGGAATAAGTTAATTCCTGGCAAAACTCCCCTGGCTTCAAGCTTACACCAATGATAAATGCAGTTCAGTCCAACCCAGTCTTTGTTCCTAAAACTGTCCATTTTCTGCTCTCCCCATAGCTCCCTCTGAGGGCTGCAGGGACGAGCAGGTCTCTGCAAGAGAGCTGATGGCAGACTGCATAGCTTCACAGGAATACCAACATGAACTGCATTGTTTCAGCGTCTCTGGTTAAGTGCTAATCTTCTTCCGGATTTGGATGCCAGCCCCGATTATGAAAACTATGCAGTAAACAGAACCATGCCATGTGATATGTGTGCTTAACCCTCTTCCTGCTGGCAGCTGCACAGCAGCACAAAGTTGCAGTGGGAACAGCAAAACAGTGTCTCCACAGACTGGCCTTTTATCCTCAGCTTGGTGCTTGTTGCTGTCTCCTCTGGAAAACCACGTCCACACAATGGAAGGTTGCAGACAGATGAATGCGATTTCCACCATAACCAGTCCCCTGGAAATCTGCTTTATTTGGTGATCTACCTCTCTCTGACCCAAGCATATGGCTGGGCACCAGCCACAGCCATGTCCAACAACAACAACAGTCTACGTGCAGCTTCACAGGGAAAAGGGTATGGGTAATTAAGATCTCGCAGTGGGAGGCTCAAGTTGATCTTTTCTGTGGGCCAGGAAGAAATAATCCCACTCCCAACATGCTGAATAACCAGCGGGTGGGCTTGAAGAGCAAGGGCATAGTTGTCCCAACCCTTTCCTCAGCAAGCAATCACACAATTGTTACACACTACAGTAGGTATTGGCCATCACCCAGGGGCACCGCGGCTGCTGCACAAGCATCCAGTGCAGTGCATCGCACACTGTGCTCTAACTCCAACCACTGCCACACGTGTTGTGCAGTTATGACCATGCAACCCTACATCAGCATCCACCACAGCTTGGGAAGAGAAAGTGACCTGAACCAGCATGCTGGAAGCCAGGTAAGTAATGAACTTCAACCCCTCCCTCCCTCCCATGGGATCCTCTTCCCTCCCATGGGATCACATACTCTATCATCAAGGCACGTAGGATCTAACCTTTGCAGGACTCTTCCTTCCTCTTATGCAGTCAGATGGCCACAGAGCATTGTGCTTGTAAGGGAAACATTTTCTTCCTGCACAAATCAGGCAATCCAACTCAGAAAGTGGAGTTTTCACAGCATTAAGTCGAACTTGGTACTTAGCAAGCCTAGCTACACTTATTAGTGGCCCAGGACCTCCTCACATCCTACCTCCTACATCCTATGCACTGTACTGGCAACTGCCAGAGGATGTTAGTCATTTCCACATTAGACTGTCTCCCATACTATGAGCCAGCCAGCCCATTTCTACATGCAGGTAAGGTATTGTTAAGTGAATTAGAATTTATTTCTTCCCTTCTCAGCTGCCAAAACAGCTAAGCCTCTTGCATCGCTTATCAGGCTACTCTCTCGCACTTTTTTTTCCTAATTTCCTGATGCTTAAGAACCCAACCCTGATAATTTAGAGCCTGCCTCCAGCTCTCTGTGTGGTTTCTCTGTATTTAGGACTGCTGTGGGCTAAGCTCTACCCAGGAAGACTCTGCACAGAGCCCTGACACGTTCATGCTGCAGACTTTGAACTACACTTGAAGCAACAGTTGGCAGAGCAATACAGCAATAAACAGCAACCAGGCAGCAAGAGCAGATCAGATCAGAGCACTATGCATTTGCTAGGGAATAAAGAGCCAGGCACCCATCAGTGAAGCATCTGCAGCAAAGCATCTCCCTGCCAACAGGGGATTCCTGCTCAGCTCACTGTAGCAGCAGCCAGCCCTGTTGCATTATCCCAACAGGGAAGCACCAGCTCCCAGGCATGAGGAGCCAACCCACAGCACAGACCTTTGCTCCCCGAATTCCCTACAGCAGCCTTGCCACTCCTTAAAGATGGGGATGAGACTACCGGTACCTGTTCATAGAAGAAGTCTGGTATTCTGCAAAGCAGCATGGCAAAGTCTTCAGGTTTTGAGCTTTCAGACTTGGAGGGCTAAAGACTGCACTTGCTGAGCAGCTTTGTTTCCCCAAAGCTTCAGCAACTGTATTCGTGTGAACTGCTCTGACCTCTGGCAATCTCTGCAAGGCCTAAGAGGAGGCGGCTAATGTTCCTGCATAGGCAACAGAAGCAGCTTCTTTCCCAGCTCAGCAGCTGCTGCACAGCAGTTCTTTGACCAGCTATTAAGCACGCGCTTCCAGAAGGCGGGAGACTGCATTGGACTTGAAAATGAGACAGATGCCAAATCCCAGTCCAGGGCCAGTGCTTGGGGAACCAGGCAATGTGATGTTCAGAACACGGATCCACCAATATTTATTTCCACAGCAAAAACACTTAAGTTTTTTTTCTTAGACTGTCTCCAGCTCTTTCCCATTCTCTTGCTGCTCCCTCACTGTGGGGAGCTATGTAGGTTTAACTCTTCTCCCTCTTACTGTTTTGGTAAATTAATTTTAATACCGATTAAGTTCTTTCATCTGACTCACAGTTCATGTCCACAAGCAGTTATGCTGGAGCAACGCAGAGCCTGTGCCTTGCCAGGGAGGGAAGGAGCAGCTGGGGACACGTATTTCTCAGGTAGCTATTGCTAGTGCAGCCCCCTTACTCTACCAAGCCATAAGCATAGTCTCACTGCTTCCAACATTATTTACTTGTGTCAGGCAGATTTCCATTCCCCCACTCCAAAACCCTTCCCCCAAAATCTCAGCTATCTTGCATGGCTAGAGGTGGTTTTAAACTGCATTCCTACCTATGGAGAGTTGGAGGAGAGTTTCTTCTTTTCACATGCAGACTAGAACTATCACCTGGTCCAAGCTGCAAAAATTCAAGGAATTTGGGCAGGGCTTAAAGAAAGTGAGAAAGTATTGCTTTGCTTTCCAGCCTAGTAAAAGTTATTCAGAAGTCTAGAACAGAGCACAAACCTCAAGCTCCTTTGGCTGCCAGAGCCAGGTCTTCTCTGCATTTGCTGCAGCTCCAAATACCATATAGCTGAGGGACTGGTTTCATGGCTGGGGGTGACCACTTTATTGACAAGCTGCCATTTAAGTGGGCAGTCCCACTCTGCACTCACCCTTCACTTCCCCACCCTGCCATCTCCTTCTTATCTTAACCTTAACTCAGCAGCATCAACTCACTCCGTCATCTGGCTGAAAACTCACTTTTCCATAGCATGCTCAAGTACTGATCATGGGTGCATCCAACTGAGAACGAGTGGCAGATAAGCAGTCAGACTGGACTGAAGATTGGGAAACTGCATCTGGAGCAAGTCTTGCCCCAAGTAAACAGATGAAGAGAGAATACTCAGCACTTGCATATGCAAAAGTTAAATAAATTAGGTGCAAAACATAAGATTTTGGCAGGTCTTTGGAATCATCAGGGACTGCCAATTTGAATATATCTTATGTCACCCTCTGGCAAACTGTCTAGGATACATTTTACAGACTGCAATTACCCAATACATTTTTTCACCCCTTTTGTAAGGCTGCAGAAGTACAAAAGTTCACTAGCCAAAAAGCAGATAAGCGCTACATAAACTACATTAAGAGCTCTGGAGCATGTTATCCCCAATATACGCACGTAAAATATTTTGCCCACTCATATCCTCTTAGGAAGGCAAAGCAAGGAGCAAACAGGGGCTAAATTAAGCACCAGTTTGATAGAAACAGGCATGTCTAGCTAATATTTCTATACTCTTCTACTCAGATCGGAAGGGTAGTTCTGGTGCACTGCAACTGCATGACAAATAAGCACCCTTACAAAACCTTGTTAAGGGTTCACATGAGAAGAAGTCACAGGAGAATGTGACTTACCAATCCACCACACAGGAAGGTCAGAGGGGAACAGAAACCCAAGTGAGTTTGGCCAATGCCTCACCCTCTGCTACAGTATCAGGACAGCACTCATACCTGGAGGCACGCTTATCCAAAGGACACCTCTTACAGCGTACTGCGCCCTGGCAGTGATGAAGAGCTTTGCTCTTTGTCTGAGAAGTTGTTCCTTTGGATGGGCCATGCAGACAGAATCCATACCTTTGATTCCCACAGCCTGAATGTGCCCAGTGCAAACACTCCACTACCTCAAACCTGCCTGCTGCTGCCACCCTGCTCAGAAGCAGAGTAAGGCTTACTCACTTAGGGGCTGCCAGAGGCTACTGCCAGCAGGGCACTTCCAAATAAGCTCTAAAGGAAAGCGATGCCACCAAAATAGTCTCTATGTGAAAGAGATTAAGATAATTATTAAAAACTTATTAACAAAAAGTTTCAAAAGCTCTTTCCAGCACCACATCATTTTGCAAATGTATCAGAGCATGAAAGCCAGCAACCCACCTAAGCAGAACAGCAATCTTAAATCCAAAGCATATGAGATCACTGAACACAATGACTGAGTAAGATGGGAACACAGATTTCTCTTCCCAGCTCTTGTTAATGAAGGTGGGGCAAGGAAGGGAAGGGAGAAGAGGAGGAAGGAGAATTTGGGATAGGGGAATACAGGTACAAAAAGAGATATCAAGGAGTACCATTAGAGTCTTTAAACTCAAAGCAAAATTTAACAAAAAATAGTATGCTGGTGATTTTATTCTCTTTGGCTATGCCCACAGCAGAAACTTGCTACAGGGTACTGCTGTACTACACTAGCAGAGTTGGAAGGGTGTGGAGAAAGGGACATCTACACTTGCAATTTTGTAGCAGCACGCTGAAAGCAGACATCTGAAACTAAAGATGACAGAAATACATAAGCACCACTCTAAAGTGGTCTATTACTAGACTTAATCCTGAAGAGAGACTGGGAAGCACTCAAGCACAGTATGCTGATAGCGGCTGTGCCAGCACCTAAAACCAACAGCAAGTCAAACGCATGGTGCTAGTGCAGAAGAATACGGAATTGAAAATAATTTCTATGAGTCAAGTGGATTGTAAGCAAGTACCACAAACAGGGAAGCAACTTTTATGTGCTGTAATCAGCTCAAGTGGCCTTAAAATAACACTTAAAAGTAAAAAAAAAAGTCCATTTAAAATCAGTTACCATCGCTTCAGTGCTTGTGGCCTTGCAGCATCTGGGAACCACGGTCACAGATCAGACTTCTGCTGTGCAGGGCGCTGTACTAACACAGGGCAAACACTGTCCCTTTCCCCAAGTACCCTGCAGGCTACGAGCATGGCAAGAGACTGCAGGAAGATGCAGATAGATGCAAAGGCGATGTAAGGCAACAGGCAGACACTGCTCAGGCTAGCAGGAAGAGATCTTGGCACATCATGGGGCCCACCACATAGATCTCTGGCCACTGGCACTCTAGGACTTGCTCCTCACCTTACTGACCACTATGACCTACATGGCAACAAGTACATTTTCAATCTTTCACGCAACTCAGTGACAACAGCAGATTTCTGGGGCAGTAAGATAAGTGTATAGACAGCAGTGGCACATGCTGACAGCATGCACAAGATCCAGAGGGGTGAGAACATCCCTCCCCTCCTAAGCTAAATCCAGAGCACATGAAACACTCATTCTCGTCAGAGATGGTTTCTCTATTCACTTCACCTGCTGGGGGCCATGATGCAGACTGCGCATCTTCTCTCTATTGCCCAGCACCACGCAGAAATGAAGCCTGGAAAAGCAGAACAATAATTGCTCAAGAGTAAAAAAAAACCCTGTGAAAACCCACCCTGGGAGTGGGTTTTGGGGTGGGGGTGGTTTTTGGGTGGGGATGTATGTTTGTTTTATTGTTTTGGGTTGGTTTGTTGTTTTTTAAAAAAATAAAGTCATCCTTAGGCCAAAAAGACTTTTCATTTTTCTGACCCCATCACAGGCCAAATACTGCAAATGAATACCCTACTCAGCTGCTGAGTACAGCGTGCCTGCCAGCTGACGGCTGGCATCTGGGCAGCTAGGTATTTTATCACTGCAGGGCCTTTGCTTGCTGCTCGCCCCTTCTCATCGAGCAGGGCTCTCCACTTTAAAAGCTGCTCACACTTGTTCCCCACCACGGCCTTCCTCCTCCCCAAGAAGGAAGAGCCTGAGTTACAATAAGCTTCATCTCAGGAGGTAAAAATGAGGAAGCAGAACAAAGGCTGGAGACAAGTGTGCTGGTACTGCCCTCCTGTCAGGGTATGAGGGGGAGGGCAGAAGAAGCCTTTCAGGAAAGCCAGCTCATGGCTCCCAAAAGGAGAAGCGGCTGAAGAATGCAGCAGAGGGATGTGTCTGCTTGGAAACCCCAAGTCCTGCAGAATGAATCTGCAGGGACAGGAGCTGAAGTCTCTTGGCCTTGCCTATGAAGTTAGTAATTTGGTGGGTGGGCAGAGGGCACAGACACTGTGCATAGGGACAAGAGGGTATTCTGACAGCAAGAGGAGACATTGAGCCTGCTGCAACGTAGGCATTTTCTACCATGTAATAAACCAAATGTTAAGTACTACTACATCACACCTTCAGTGCCACCAGCTGCCCTGCAAGTTCCACCCAACACCAACGTCCTCTGACGCAGCTTGCAAAGAGAAGGCTCCTTTCTGACAAAGGGACAGCAGGAGATCACCATGAGCTGGGCACGCCGGCTCACCTCCACGGGGCTCCTGAGCCTCTCCCTGCTGTGGAAAGCCGATGTGGCGCCATGCTTGGCAGGAGAGGCAGCGTGGACTGTGCCAGGCTTGCCCTGTGTCCCTTGCACCCACCCCTGGACCATCAGCAGTAATTGCCTCTCACAGGACTGCAGGCAAAAGTTGTTCCAAGCTCTGCAAACACAAAGGATATTACGCTTCAAGTGTTTTAGTTACTGTAAGCAGTTCACTAATTACAGTAGTAATGATTGGATTATGGCCAGTTAACAGCTTTAAAGAAACATGCCATTATAGGAGGGGGAGGGAAATACTACTTTGGGTCTAGGATGGAAACAGCTTTCAGCAGTCCACCCTGTAGGAGGCTGTCAGTAGCTGGCTGGGTCAGACCATTTGCAACAGGCTGCAACAGCAAGGAGCAGTGTAATGTGTCACTAAATGATACGCTGGCACATGAAAATTATCAGTGTTGGAGGAGGTGCGCTTGCAGGAACAGAAGGTCTCCTGTTCATACGCTGGCCTCATCAGCTCCAACACCTCTGTGTGACTGGACGCAGAAGACATGCTGCAGACAGGTGTGTGCACACTAAGTTACCGACACAGTATCATGCTTGTGATGCTTTGTTTCAGCATGCAGGGAGTTGTGACTATGAGCATTTTAGGAACTCTTTAACAGAGACGCTGCTAGCTTCAACCAAACAGCCGAATGCAAACACCCACAATATCAGGAGCCAAAGGCACTCATCAGAAAGAGCAGCTAGAAATTTCCTTTCACTAGCAATTGTTGCCAGCACCAGAAGGACCACTGTATCAGGTTAATCCCTTAGTCCCTCCAGCTGCTAAAAATCTGTACAAGGAACATGCAGGGAGACTCCTGTACACCTGACTCTCAGACCTCTCCTTGTTCTTCCACAACATCTGACTGCAGAGCAGTCTTTGCGGAAAAGCAGCTGGACCAATGGATCCCTGCAAGAAGTCCTATCCCCATGCAGAGAGACTGCAACAAGGACTGCCAGCTCTGGAAGATGAAGTTTTTTGTGGCCATGCCTTTTCTGTGGTGGACAAGAGGTCCCAGATGCACAGCCTCCCCCTTGAAGGGCATCTTCTGCCCTGCAGCACCTTCCATAAAAGGAGGAAGGGAATATCCTATTTTACAGAAGTCCCCAGTGTTGAAACCACAGTGAAGGGAACAATACTCATTCCCAGATGACTACCCTGATGGTACTGCCAGCAGTACGTCCCTGCAGGTTGGGTATCTCTGCCTAACCAAGGAAAGCCAACCCTTTGCTCCCCCACCACCTACTTTTTCCTCTCTGCTCACCCCAGGAAAAGCAGGTCCCTACACCCCTTGCCAGCCCTCACCCACAACAGCCACCCCTCAGCAGTGACACCCCACCATTGTGCTCCCTGCGCAAGCTCTTCAGTGCCTCCCCTCACCCCCTCCTCAGCAGTATCTTGCTCTGCTTGGTCTCCATGTTCTCCTCTCCCTTCAGAGGTCTTCAGCTGAGGACTGGCAGAACCTGAGTTTGGTATCACTGGCTGGAGGGTGAGGATTTCTGGCAGGAGAAAATCAGTGGAGCTGGGCATCTTGCCCAGAGTGAGTTCACACTTGGCTCACCACAGCTGGAAATAGTCTCATCCCTGGCCAGAGCTCGCCAACGGCCCAACAAAACCCTCGGGAAACAGCAAGTTTCCACGCGTTAGACATTTTGAAACAGACTGGTTCGTGTTCATGAATGTACTCCCCCGCTGCCCCCACCCAGCCTTCTCTGCACAGCGCAGCTGCCTGCAAGTGCCACTGCCAAAAGGTGCTTGATGAGCAAGCACTGATGAAGTGGCAAGGTCTCGCTTTGTGCATGGAGCCAGGTGTGGCCAAGACCAATGCTTCCTCTGGAGATGCTCTGCAAGCAGAGCTAGAGGGAAGGCAGAGGCTTGAACAAACGTACCCCCACACTCCTCTTCCCACCACGCCCTTGCATCTGAGCTACTGCTCCTCTCCCCTCCCTCATCAGTGGGAGATCTCCACATCTCCCAAACCAGATAAGACATGTAGGAAACTCACCTGGAAGCAAACACGCTTAAAAAGCCGGAACTGCTTTTAGCTGCAATCAAAGTTTTCCTTAGGAAATTAAGTATTTTCCGTTGTGATAAACCCTGGCATAGACATGGTCTAAACAGCTTTAAACAGTGTCCCTTCTTTGGCATTGTTTAGCAGTTAAGAAATTAACTTGTTTTTTTCCACCTGTGGAGCCAAATTTTAAAGGTTTCTTGGGGATAACACATTTAAGTAGCAGAACTAACTCATTGTCTACTGAAGGGTAGATTTAAATAAACTGAAGGGGATCACAGGTAAGTACACTGAGTAGCAAGAGAAACTCAGCTGCTACAGAGCCAAGGAATCTGGCCAGGAAACAGGGCTCTGGGATGTACACATCACTTTCCATGATGAAGAAAAGAGCACTCAGCTGGGATGCAGAGACCATACATGGTTCTCTCACTCTCCCTCATCTCTCAGAGGCCTTTATGGGCTAGCTCCTGGAGCGAAGATGTAACAGCACAACTTCCATTTACAGCAGCGGTGAAGTTCGAGTGCTTAGCATCATATGCTGCAGCGAGGAGTAGCAAGTGCCCTGGCTGCCTGATCCAAAGGCCATGGAAAGTAGAAGTCCTTCCTCCGCTGCCAACTGGCCTTGGTTCAGCACCTCTGTAGAACAGAAGAGTTGCCCTCAGCATTGTAAAAGGAAGCATGAGTATTCTGCAGGAAATTTCTCTGGCCATACAGCACTCCGCTCATGGAAGGAGCGGAGCGAACAGGCTGCCCATCCACACTGTGCTGTGTGGCACAGAGATACAAGATTTCACAAGGGTCCCTCTGAAAATGAGGGCCACGCATAGGACGCACGAGCAGAGCCCACCTGTGCTATCCTGACGGGCAGGCCCTACACCACAGTAATGCACAGTCACTGCAAAGTCAAGCAGACTGCCAAAGAAACAACCAGCCAATACAACAAGTCACCCCTGCCTTCCCATTGACCATGTAAGCCATCTAAGACGATGTGGAACAAGTTGCTGCTTAATAAGTCTGCCCTGCAGCCTCACCTGCCTATCAGCTATCCACACTGGTGTGTTTCTGTAAGATTGCCCAGAAGCCCTGGGTTGCTACCATTTAGAGACCTACTTGAAACCACTCCAATCAGGTCAGGTCATATATGGAGACTCACATCAGTGGTGTCCACTGTAGTGAGTGTTAATAGCCAAGACACGGCCTTTTCACCTGCCAGCACTTCCCATGTTGGCTCTAATACAATGGAAAGGTCAGTTTTAATGTCATTTCCCACACACCACAGGGATGAACACATTTCCAGGAGGCTTTGTCTATATAGGTAGAATGACAAATCAAAGATTCATCGGGATGAGACACCAAAATCTCCTCTGTTTATTCATGCATACCCCAGCCCTGTCAATGGGAGCTGTTTCAGTGCACTGAGGGTGGAGAAGGTCTCTGCAGAGCCTTGTTCCTGTTGCAGCAACAGATCTGGAAGAAGGAGGAGAGGGTACAACTGCAGGTAAAAGCCTGAGGTCAGCCAGCTGCAGTACTGGTACAAGGGTTGGCTTGCAAAGGCCTGACCCAGCCCTTACCAATAGGATACACACATTGCCAGCTGAGCAGGAAAGACACAACGACAGGAAACCAACATGGGGAAAAAAAGGTTCTGCTTTACTGCCTAATAGGGAGCCAAGAGGTTAAACTGGCGCCAGGCCACACCACAAACATCCTATGACCAAGTTCTGCTTTCATGCAGTGGGGGAATGAGAGCCGGGAAGGCAACGGTAGGAGGGGAACAGGAAATGAGCTTTTTTTGCTAATCATATTAATGCTAGTGGTTTTGCTCACTTAAGCGTCTTTTGGGTTGGCCCAAGAAGTCCCTAGTTCTATCTCGGGGATCTGGGTGACTCTGTTGAGAACTCGTACATCAGTCTCATGTGCCGGGGTCAAAATAAAGTGGTGGGTGGCTCCACAGACTTTAATAGAACAGACTTTTCTGGCATGACTAGCACCAGAAGAAGGTCCTGCTGCTGACAAGCCTATCTCACCACTCTACACCAACTCATCTCAACAGATCCAAGCTCTGTGTAACATGCTTCAGCCCCAAAATCCCAGAGTTTGAGAAAATCTCATGCTTCTATGAAGAAAAGATGACTCTCTGCCTTTCTTGCTAAGGTCATGTTTTTCCCACCTAGCAGTTGCTAAGCATACTACACACATTTCCCCCCCTACATGCACAGTTCTCCTATGGCTTTGAGGGGATGAGAGGGTTTTATGTTGCTATACGAGATTTGTAGAAGTCATGCTAAGCACGTTCCTTATGGTAACCATCACGTTTCCAAAAGTCACACACAGAAAGAAATCAGTTTTATGTTCTTATATAAAAGAAGAGTAAACTCTGTTGCACTCTGTCCCCCATCCTCCTCAAACACCATTGCTTAGACTGTACAAAATACCTCTAAAAATCATGGCAATACATCCAGCAAGCCCCTGGGGCAGACGCAACACATTAAAGTGAGACCAGTCCACTGTATGTGTTGTATTTTAGCAGCTTCCCAATGTTTCCCCAGACAGCTCTCCAGCCTCTTTTCTACAGTGACTGCTTTCTGCACCTCATCGTCAAAAAGAGCACAGGCATCCTCTGCTAACATAAGTGCACCCCAGAGAACAGCCTAAGTGTCAGACACAACAGTGATAATCCACAGGCAGCTGGAAAACGCTCTCAGTCCTTCCCCAGCACAGCCGTGCAAGTTTTCACCATCTCTGTCACTGCTGCTTGTGCCAACCTTAAGAACTCCAGGCCAAAGTCTTAAGTGGATCCCAGTGAGGCAGCACAGAAAAGCACACAGACTCATAACCTGACCGGGGAGGCCAACTGAATCCTGCTCCTCCCCCAGTTAAAAATGCATGAGAAATGTTAGGCTGTAGAACTGCACCTCTCACACAGCACACAGGAGAAGAGCAAGATGCCTACAGCAGGAGCAGCTGGGGAGCATATTACTACCATTCATGGTGGTCACCTCAGTGCTGGGAAGAGCAGGTACCATTCACTGGGTCTCCACTGTAACACACGGCTTCTAAAAATATGATCCCAGTGTTCACGAACACTTTTACTTAACAGGTTTACCGGCCCACATTCTCACAGCTACCATCCAGTTACACTTGAATTACATAGCCAGGCAACACCACCTCATACAAAAGTACCCGCTTCCTTCTAAGGGCACAAGTTCTCACCAGACAGCCAAGAAAACTGAAGTTTCCAAACAGCTTCTGCTTAAAGATGCCCTACATGGCACGTCAGATGCCCCAAGCTATACCACCAAGCACTGCAAGGGGTCAGGAAGGAAAAAAATGTTATCCTCTCTAGCCTTTGCACTTACGCATGGCAAAAATTTGGTCATTACCAAATCACATGCACAAGAATTTAAACTGGTTGCCTGAAGCAGTCAGCAAGAAATTCCCCAGACAGACACACTTTACATCACTGGGCTGGTAGCTGGATGCCTTTGAGGTGTTTCACCCTTCCCTAAAGGATTAGGAGAAGGAACAGTTCAATCCAGTTTGGCGAGTATAGTGTTCTCATGAGTTGATCCTTGGGATCTGTTATAGAGCCCCCCAAAGAACATGCAGTCTCCTTTTCAATCCATGCCCGCTTTCTCCTTAGTTCTCCCCCTTAAATAGGATGCTGAATAGGCGGGTAAGTCAAAGGTAAGGCAAAGCGCACATGCCTCATTCATCATGCACCAAGAGGTTACAATGAATAATAATGTTCTTGTTAAAAAACCCACAAACGCACATCCTGATGAAACCTGATCACAGAAAGTATGAGGCAGCTCCCACACTCAAGGGCAAATAACTGATCTACAAAGCCAGATATTTCCAGAGCCCCCTACAGCAACTTTTGAGTTAAATGTTTTGAAGAGCAAGTATCTGGCAATAAGCTACCTATGTTAAACAACAAAAGCTTGATCTGAAAGATAAGAGATACCTGGTGACCTATATTGCCTGCCTGTTTGACTGTAAAAGAGCAGCTGAGCAAGCAGCCTTACAAATTTCACCATTCTGCTTCTGTATCGATACTGGTCGGTGCAAAATAAGGCACAGAGGATCCTCAGGTGCATCAGGGCCACCTTTCCTACAGCACACCCACGCTGCAAAGACCACACAAGGACCATCCCTCGCCATGGCCCATTGAGTACTACACAGTGTCACTCACAGTGGGAGCAAAGGGACCCAGAGCTGTACATTCACCAACAATGCACATTTATTTACTTCACTGCTGAGTCTATGATGGTACTGAAAGAAATTTTAGGAAACTACAGATTGGGTGTGGTATCACACCTATGTATAGTTCCATAGGAGCTACCACAACTGTAGGTTTCTGGAAATCTAGATAACCTTCTCAAAATAGACCCTGTCTGGGTGAAAGAACACTCAATCCAAGGGAAAAGGAAGCTGTGATTGTGACTTTTACATTTTGTTGGAGATATTAGTCATACTCATACCACCTGATCTGAGCATGCTACCAGCAGGCTTGGAGGTGGGCTGTTTCCATGAGGGACCTGGGCTTCATTTAACAAGTACTTTCTATCATTAACAACCCCACCTCAGAGAGGTGATTAGCACAGCAAAATTCCAATCATAACAAGAGCAGTAAGACCTGTTGGACGCAGACACAGTAGGGCCACGAGACCCATGGCTTTTCAGGTTATGGGATCACCCTTGTATTTATGTGTATCTTCACATGCAGTGCATGGCTGTCATGGTTTAACCTCAGCCAGCAACTGAGCACCACACAGCCGCTCGCTCACTCCCCCCCACCCCAGTGGGACAGGGGAGAGAATTGGAAGAATAAAAGTGAGAAAACTCACGGGTAGAGATAAGAACAGTTTAATAATTGAACTAAAACAAAGTAAAATAGTAATAGTAGTAGTAGTAGTAATAATAAAAGAACATACAAAGCAAGTGATGCACAGTGCAATTGCTCACCACCTGCCGACGGATGCCCAGCCAGTCCCCGAGCAGCGGCCCCCCCGGCCAGCTTCCCCCAGTTTATGTACTGAGCATGACGTCACATGGTATGGAATGTCCCTGTGGCCAGTTTGGGTCAGCTGTCCTGGCTGTGCCCCCTCCCAGCTTCTTGTGCACCTCCTGCCTTCTCAGTCGGTAGAGCATGGGAAGCTGGAAAGTCCCTGATTAGTGTAAGCACTACTTAGCAACAACTAAAACATCGGTGTGTTATCAACATTGTTCTTATCCTAAATCCAAAACACAGCACTGTACCAGCTACTAGGAAGGAAATTAACTCTATCCCAGCCGAAACCAGGACAAGGGCAGAGTGGCGAGAGGGGTTCTGGGAGACTGCCATTCCTAACAGCGAATTTCTGTAAATTCATGAATAACAGTACTTAGTAAGTACTTCTTTAGGACAGAAAAGGTGCTCCCAAAGTCTGTGCTATCACTGCTTCAGCAGCACCATAAATCTGAACAGTGCAGTTCTCAGCCAGCAATATCATTTGCTGCCACATTACCACAGAAATGCCAACCTGGTAAGGCAGAGCAGCACTGGATAAAGACAAGGAACATTTATTTCATTGATTTGATTTTTTTTTTTTTTTTTTAAAGAAAAGCATTGCTATCGTTCCTTACAGCATTTAAGTTGTATATGGCTATCTTCTACATGCTGCAAATGAACACTGCTTCCTACTCACATTGTCAAGACGGCAGCTGTCAGGTCAGAAAGCAATTTGGCATTTAAAGTTTCCCCCCCAGCTCTACAGCTTGGACAAGTTGCTTCAGAACAGATTTTAAAATAAACCCTGAACGAGGTGCACCCTGAGCAACCAGTTCACGAAGTGAGAGTGGCCAACAGCAGAGCCTGCTGCATGCAGGACCTGAGGGCTGACCCCTGCCAGCACCCCAAATCAGCACCAGCTTCACCCCAGTGTCATTCCTGACCTCCCTGGGACACTCAGGAGGCGGTGGCAGGAGGTTGTCCTTCCCACCACTACCCTTCGCTTCACCTGCAAAGACGAGCCAGGCATGCTGAGCCCTAAGTGGCTCACCCAGTCCCTCAAGGCCAAATCCAGCTCCTTCACCAAAAGCCCCCAGCTGACTCAGGAAAAGTTTGAACACTGCAGCTGGCCATTTGTCATGAAGAGGGAGAAATGTCCTTGTGGGCACAAGTGACAATCTCTTGGCCAGTAAACACCCACATATGTACTTTTTACATGGCAAGCTTGTCTACCTCGACAGCTAGGTAAGACCGTGGCAGTGGCTTTCAGGACATTTTGCTTTGTAACACTGGGAAACAGCAGGATCGATCTTGTTATGCCTTGGCTAGTGCTACTTTAAGGCCTGACTCCAGACAGGAAAGAAGAGAGAAGGGAGAAGAAAAAAAAAGGCTATTAGAAGAAACTAACGAGATGACTTCCATAGTGCAAAGGGGAAAGTATTTTAAGCCCCAGAAGAGACAGCATGCTCCTGCACAAAAGGCTGTACAGAGGCTTATATCAAGTGAGAAGTAACTGCATTTGTTCTGCACATTATATTTTTTGCTGCTTATGAATAGCAATGCTGCGACGAGCTCTTTAAAACCTCTTAGAGTCTCTTCTGGTAGATATGAAAAATAGGCTTTGCGTGGAAAGCCGCTTTCCTCCCAGGAACTGTCACTCTAGCCCTACATTGTAAAACAGTAACTTCCCAGGAAGGGGCAGGTGGGAAGAGGTGCGAGACCAGCGTCTCTTTGTGACGTGTTCAAGAGGCCAAACTTCACCCTCCAAATATGAAATTCACTCTGCAGCTCATCTATTTATCCATCTCAAAGCAGCTCATGAGATTGTATCTCAAGCACCACCCCAGACAGTGAAGGCTGTCATATCTGTCTCTCAGCACAGGCAGGAAACCCACGAACCAGCTCCTGAAAACTCAGCAAACTTGTCCTTACTAAAAATCAGTAGATCTTCCTGCTTCTGATGCCTGCCACAAGCTCTGCTGAGCCCATGCAGCCGGGAGAAGGGGAGTTGGATTCAATTCATCTGTAAGCAACATCTCTAGACTGTTTGCTTCCCAAGTCTCAATTAGTCCCAGCTGTGCAAAGCCACGCAGGACAGCACTGTGGCACAGCTATCCCCAGCCCGCAGAGCCGTACTGAGCCAGGACACAAGGGGCTGGGTTGGAAACCACCCGCAAGACACAGCCACTTCTTGCACAGACAACTGCTTACTGGATTACTGGCCATGCCACCACTTTAGACATGCTGTCTCCCCTCCCAGAGAGGGCCCGAGCATGAAAGTTTCGAGTCTGCCTCACTGGCTGGCCTCGGTGCTGTACATAACAACAACAATTCGGTACTACTTAAATCAGATTTAGTACTGTCTGATTTAGTCCTTAAATCAGACAGATTTCCTCTGTCAGAAATTCTCTAGCTATCCCTAACCTAAAACACGTGAGTCAACCAGGAAAGACTGAGCCTGAAGAGAGCCTACGGGACTATTTGGGAGGCATGAATATCTCCTGTTCACCTCAGTAAGCTATTAACTAACATGTACATTTTGAACATTTAACTTTAATTACTGCAATGATTTCATTTCACAGGTAAGAAGGGGTGACAGTTTTACTACACCATACATCCCAAGCTTATGCTTGGTGGATACCGTTATCTCCCCACTTCTGAAGGAAACAAGCCCCAAGACCCCAACAGGGATTTTGGTCACATTCAGACCCCGAGGAGGGGAACAAGACCGTCCCCTCAATATCTGCACAGCCTGCTGAGGCTGGGGTCCAGTCATCAATCCCTCCGAGCAGGGGGGTAGCCTGACGGGCTGCCGCTCCGCAGAGACAGCCATCACTCCCAGACCTGATCTTCCTACCTACAGACACCAAAGGGGTGGGTCACGATAAAACTATGAGCTTGCACCCACTGCAGAAGGGAACAGCTTCAGCTGTCCATCGGCAGGAAGAGAAACAACCGAGTGATTCTACCACCAGAGAAGGACACCTAACTATATAGAGCCCTCCCGTTCAGCAAGCTGGAGAGTAAGACCCAGCACATCAAATTCAACTGGTAGTTGTTCAACCATCAAAAGAAATTGGCTTGGATGATTTTGAAGCAGATGTGTTAATTCCTTAAAACTCCCTCTTGGCTTCTCCCCTCCCCTGCACAAGTAACCCAAGTTAACAGAACGGCTCTCTGTCCCCCTCTTGTGATAGGACCAAAAGGACTTAAAAACTCCTGCAGGGAGGTAATACTAAAAGAGCATGGCCTTTAGGGCACGTACCACCACTTGGGTTTTGGGACTTCTTTTTAAGCCAAAGGTTCAACCCCTGCTTCTGACAACCAGGTCTGTGTCCCACCACATATAAAATATTTCCCCTCACCCCACACCATGAAAGGCAAAAAAACCCACAGTATGACAATCATTTCCCCTCACAGCCTATGACCAATACTGCCCATCTCACTCTGGGCCCCACTGACTGTTCCTAGATGTATTAGCCAGATATTAGCGTAGGACTGGAGATACGGATCACAGCCAGGCAGATCTTTTGAAAAGGAAGAAACTTCCCTCCTCAAAGGAACAGAGCCTGGTCTTCAGATAAGCCATCCAGCATTCACACCCCAGACCAAGATTACATTCCTCTCTTTCTCCTTTGTTGAAATGTAAGCTCACACGCCATCAACCCTTTCTCCATTAAATGCCCTTGTTTGTATGCTTTAATTTCATGCTGTCTACTCTCACCACCCAAGTCCCTCCAAGCGAGGAAACCGCTGACAGCAGCTCTGTAGCTATCACCTTCAATTAACTCATCAGACTCCAGGGGAAAGACTTCTCAGTGGCACCATTTCAGACAGCTACGAACAGGAAAACCTGAAAAACCTCCATCTGGAAGCAGGGGAGGTGGGAAGGAGAGGGGCTAAAGAGGAAGAAGAGTCTTCTCACTGCTGTGCCCTCCTTCCCAGTTGTTCCCAGCTCCTTACAGGAAGCCCCACACCTCGGGCTACATTATATATATTAATATATCATGTATGCATAAATAAGCAATATCCACCCCTCTAGTACAGAAGGTTTGGGGATTCTCCTGCCTGCTTGCAGCTCGGGCAGAGCAAGGCACGATCCCCCAGAGCGAACAAGTGACTGGCTGGGAAGAGCAGCGGGAGCCTGCTGCACCCCGAGGTGCCCCTGCCATGTTAGCATGAGTATTGTTTCAAATTCTGCTTTATTGTTGCCTGATGAAGTGACTAAAACGGAAATGTTTTGGGGATTAGGATTCCAGAGTGATCTAATACAGGATGCTTTTGGTTTAAAGAAAGAGGGGAAAAAAAAATATATAACTAAAGAGCGGCGAGGCTGGAGCTCCTCCTGAGCTCCCCTCCCCACCGCCACCCTTTCGGTTTAAAAAAAGGGCTGAATGTTACCATTTTTGGACATGAGCTCCGAGCAAGCCCTGCCCTAAACCACACCATTCAAACGAGAAGCCAGTTACCGTCCCG
>NW_008824949.1:635044-643132 GCF_000699105.1 Pygoscelis adeliae
CCCTCACGGGCGGGACGGCTGAGCGGTGCGGGGGGGGCTGAGCAGCGCGGGTCGGGGCAGCCTTGTCACTGGGAGAATGTTTTCTTGTCACACAGCTGGTGGCCTGTGATCCCGGCCCTGACGTGAGGGTGTTCAGTCACAGCTCTGCAGTCATGCCGCCACCCCGCTCGAGATACAGCTTCCTCGTGGGGTCAGGCAGGTGTGCTGGCACCTAGGATGCCAGAAAATAACTATTTTCTCTTGCTCCTGACTGGTAACCGCTGGTCAAGGTTAGGATTGCCAGCACTGGCGGCCGAGGCTTTGCACCCAGAGTCAACAGCTGCAGTTGTGTGGTGCCACAAACCGCCCCGCGTAACCCTCCTCGCACTGTGCTGCGCCAGGCCTTGCAGACACATCTGCTGCTTTCTGCCCACAAATATCCTGTTTAACAAGAAAATGCTCAACTAAAGTACATTTGGCTCATCTAGCAGCTTCCTAGGAGAGAAACGCAAACCATTAAGGAGTGTACTGATAACACAAATGCTGGACATGGGTTTCTGTCAATTAAACAAGTAGATGGGAAAAAATGATAACAGCATTATTAGTTTCCCCTGGTAGTCTCACTGAGAAGCAGGATGGTATCTCTCACAAAAGTGAGAGGAAGCCCAAAGAAACGCCGCTCCACAACACCATCCAGGGCAGAGCGAGTCCGTGTCCCAATTCATCCAGATTCAGAGGAAACAGAGAGTTTGTGGCCCATGAATGTGCGAGAGAGGGATGCTGAGAATGGACTGGAAGGATGCTGCAAAGCATCAGGATGTATTGAGCAGAAATGCTCAACATCAGGCAGGATTTAGCCCTGAATTACACTAGTGAGCTCCCCTTCCAAAAGTGAGGAATTTGTTTTCTGCTTCTTACAAACACCGGAGGTGAAATTGGATATCTTCTTTCCATTCTTGGCATAAATAACTGCGCAGAACATAATGGACAGATGTTCTGTATGGTCCTCTGTCTTCATGTGTCGTATGATGCTCCTTGTGTACACTTTCAGACTTCATAAACACAAAAATAACAATCAATCAAAGCTGTTCTGCACTGTTCAGAGACTGTTGTATTTACCCTGCCATGAGTCGCTCAGAGTAGAAAGATGATTTAAATATATAGGAACAGTAATATCCATGACTTTCAAAAGCAATGCAAGAGGTTTCCATTTTCAGACCATTTGGGAAACCAGGCCATTCAGTGCATCCCAGCTCAAGGGAGCCAGATCTGAGGAATCCAGGTCTACCAGGCATTTCAGAAATGCCTGGATGCGCTCCATTTTGAAAAATGTTGGGGAATGCAAAATAGTCCTATCACTCTGGAGAGATGGTAATGGACTTGAAGGAAACTTCACTGTTTGGCACTGCAGAGAGGTGCAGATGATGATGGCTGGTTTTTTGACAAGCAGAGTGGAGGAATTTACATTGGGGAAATATGTAAATCATCAGGGCTGAAGAGAAAAGGCCAGTTTTTATTTCTTATAACAATTTGATTAAGACCTAGCAACAGAGGTTATGAGCCAACAACCTGATCACATGATAGTTTAGTGAAAACAAACATGTTGTCTGGAAATTTTCCTCCCTTCTAGTTTTTCTTATTTATCAGGACACTTCCAACCTGAGGAATCTGGAAGAATACGGGAATTGGCAAGATGTGAGGAAAGGAAGGGAGGAGGGAAGCAAACACGTTCCTTGAGAGAAGTCTTGAGCTTTGTATTTTAAGGCGGGGGTCCTATTTTATTACTTCCCCAGTCTTGTAGTTCAAGAGCCCATTATTGAAAGCCACTTCCCAAATGTGGTGAGAGCTCTCAGCTGCCATTCAGTGAGTGAGGATTTTCAGCATTTTCCAGGAGATACTCAGCACCATGGAGATCCAAGCCCTAAGACGGGTGTCTGTGAGGCTGAATCTTCTGGATGGTGCCTCTTCGGTTCCTTGGAGTTGAGTTACAAAGCAACTATACACATAATTATAGGTTATTATTCTTCTTACCTGTATAAAATACACCTACTGATCCCTCTTACAGAGGTTGGTGGTACTATAAATAGAAAAATGTTATTAACTGCCAATATCAGCAATCCCATTCATTTACCTATCTCTTCTTGTATAGGGCAGAGGATAGATTAGATGATTTAATGTACAACATCAGTGCAGTAAAATGTAATGAAATCAAGAACAACTGCGAGGTTTCTGGTGTATTAGAGCCGCTTCCCTAATTGTCCCTCCCATTTGTATTTCTAACTTCATGATCCTCACTTCTCAAAATTCTTGCCTGGATTTCTGGGAAATACCTTAATTTTTCACTCCTCACCCCATACCAATTCTTAGCTTTTCATTCACTCCTTAACAAAAGCGAGAGAGTGTTCTTGGCCAGAGTTTTGTGAACTTACGGGCAGTAGTGAGGAGGGAAAAGAAAAAGGTTGTTTCTAAATCTGGGATAGTTCCTGGATCCACTTGACCCTTGCCCTTGCAAAGAATTGTACTAGCACCATGAAGGGGAAGAGATGAGCTCACAATGGGAGAGGGAGGCACAGCAGCAACAGGAGCTACAGAAGCCGGTGCTGCTGATGAGAGAGATGCCTGTAACCACAGCAGTACTCTCGTTTTCCTTATTTAGTCTCCTGGAGTTCTCTTCTCCTCCGTACAAGATTGCTGCTGATTTCCTTGAGCGTTATTCAAACCTTGCTGGACCAAGTGGGTCTCCAACAAGGTCTTTCCAATCCAGTGAAGGGAGACTTGGGTTTTTTGTAGGGCAGCGGGCAGAGCTACCGTGGGAATGGTTGGACGTACATCCCACTTCTTCAGCCTGCAACATGAAAAGAGGAAGGAGCCCAAGGGCATTGGGGTATTTCTGGTTACTGTTTGCTGCTCTTTCTCTTTGTGCTTAGCATATTAGCTACAGGTCACGAGCTTCCCTGGGGAGATACCTGTTTTCCTGCCAAGAACATCCGTAAGCTTCTGTAATGAGGCCCAGCAGGTGAGCTCGGTCACTGTACAACAATGAACAAGGCTGTGTTGAAGTAGCCATTGACTTTTGTTTTGGGAAGTCTCACAGCCAAGTTTCAGCACTTAGATTCTGCAGATACGCAAAAACTTTGTAGCTCTGGGATTTAGCACTTAAATTTGAACTGCATGTTGGGCTCTTATGGTAAAGAATTCAACAATTCTGTCTCATAATTTCCACTTCCCCAGCCCAGGACACATTATCAGTAAAAACTCAGCCTCTCTGAAATGCAGACATTAATTTGGTGGAGTTCAGTGGGGTATACCGTGCTTCATGGGATACTAGGGAGGGGGGTGTCTTGTGCCCAGAGATTGGGTAAAACTTGTGCTTTTAAGAAGTGCCATGGAACAAGTGCCATGGTCATCCAGGCTGGAAGCGAGGTGAAAAAAGGAACTACCAAGGCAGGGATGCTGTGTTTGGAGGAGAGGAAAAAGGGGTCTGAATAAAGCTCCCAAGTACAAAACATCTTCTCGCGCCTTCAGGGCCTCTTCACCTGAGTTTTATTCCTCTTCTACCTTGCCCTCACCATCCTAAGTCCTCTTTCCCGTTACTTCCATTCCCATTTACCTGAACTTCCAAAATTGGCTCCCCAGCCCTGCACCCTGGAACTAATGTGACTTCTGGGACTGCAGAAGTACCTAAAGAAGGTGTTATCTCCTCCTTCTGCTGGCTGGGGGTCAGCCATGCTTGTTCAGAGCATGAGCTTTAAGGACAAAGTGACTTACAGAGCTGCCTTCACACAGTAAGCATTTGCTAATATTGTTTGAAGTGTGTCATTTTGTGCAAATGATGGGTTTTTTTTTTCCTCCTGTAAAAACATTGATTTTACTTTTCTAGCAGAATATACCCTAGATTTCTCTCTTTGCTTTCACAGTGTCACTTGTACAACAATAGGATCAAGAATTACACATCCAGTAATGTGTAACAATCCCTGTTATCATGTACCCACTGTATCTACTTTCATCCTGCAAGGCAAATTGAGTACTTGACCAACATTGCCTATATACTCCCCTTTGCTTCCTCCCTTCACCCCTGAAGAGGAAGGTGTTTGCTGCTCAGAAGTGCAGAGGAGCAGCATGCGCGAGTGAAACAGGCTCAACTCGGGCAGCTGCTGAGCTGGTTCTGCAGAGGGACGTAGAGGGTAAAATCATCCCATGGTACCTGACCTAGAGAGTCACGTTAGATGCCCATGAAACACACTGTACAGTGAAATGACCACCTCTGTGGGGTGAGCATCCTTAGTCTATGGTATGGGCAGAGAGACCTTCAGTCACCCATGGTTAGGGCTTCTCGTTTTCACGTTTTACCTGCTCGTTGCCCCGTACTGAGGAGCAGGTCTTTGTGGACTTGTTTGCTTAGCCCTTTTGGTTTTCTGTGTCAGTCTTTAAAGGACATCCCATTTCATGGCCCTGGCACAGTACCTCTGTCTGGCCCAAACAATAAGGAGTCTCGGGGACCAGAGATGCTAAAGACAACAGCATTTTCCATGTTCATACGAGAGACGGAATGGATTGAAGTGTAGAAGAGAGCATGCTTCAAGTTGGAGACCATAAGCACAGAAATCCCTGACAAGTGGTATAGCCATGTACTAACCAAAGGCTCGATCCAGGCCATGCTCAGTGCAGTCTCTTCTGCTGGAGGCAGCTGAAGGGGGAGAGGCTGCCCCGAGGCACAGGGGAAGCCACGATGCAGCAGGGGCTGCAGCAGGTACCCACCTCCACGAGCAGAGCCCTGAAAGGCAGATCCAACCTGTGCCTTCCACATGGCCAAGGTAGCGGGAAAGCAGGAGAGCCTGCTTACTTCTGGAGACTGCAGGTGAAATCCAGGCTGGCTCATTCCTGGCGCCGCCAAGGGGGAGACTCAGGTTCGAGTCTCTTGTTCTCACTCTCTGGCTGAGTCGAGCTTGCCAGTTGATGTGCCCATGGCATGCAGATGCGAGAGGCAGAATTTGTTGCTCCTCTCGCTTCTCAGGCACCAAAACTGGCCATGGAGCAAGTGTGACAAGCTTTGGAGGCAAGTGTTGTGAAGTCTTTCTGGAAAGGGAACAGCGGCAAGACGGTAGCGGGAAAGCAAGCACAGGGATTAGTCTCTTTCCAGCTCCACCCTTGCTCTCATGGAAAATCTTTTCTTACGAGAGAGTCACTGAACTCTCAGACCTGTCATTATTTAGCCCCAGCTTAAAAACTTCACTTAAAATCCCTTCCCTTCACTTTGATGTTCTCCATAATTGCAAGTCTGCGATTTTCTAGCACAACGCTTGAAAAAAAACAACCCTCCCCCATCTCCAAGTATCACTGGTACAGTGGTATCCTCAGGCTGTTTTCAAGCAGAACCCCTTTCTGGCCACAGCTTTGAATGACTTTCCCGAGAGTGAGCCAACAAACGTTTCATTTCTTCTGAGCAGGGCAGCTTCCTCATCGTACTTCAGCAAAAGTACGCTGCACCAGCTTCCTTCCCGCTTGGCTCTGCCACTCACCTGTGAGCCTAACGTTGGCCAAAGCAGCAATAGTCATTGCTATGCCATCTATCACTGCCCTGGAACGCGCTGAGTCCGTTACAGTTACAGCTACTACAGTTAGGGCATACAACAGTAGGTTACAGTTGTTGCAATAGTGTGTCAACAATCCATGCCTGACCAAAACCACCACTACACTCAGGTATGTTTAGGGCATGGCGCTTTGGGGATGCTTGCTCAAGCTTTTACACGCTGTCTCAGCAGTCTGTACCCAGCTGGAGACCCCAGGCTCCATCCACGGTGCAGTTTTGCAATAGAGAAGCATCCTTGGGGGGGATCTGCAGGGTATGTGGAGCAGCCATGGGTCTGCTCCAGTGGACACTGGGCCTGCCAAGGATAATGCCTCAGAAACGGATTACCAGAGCGCTCCGTGCTGTGTTCATGTGGCCCCTCCATCCCTGACAGGCTGCTTATGCAGCGGCTGCAGAGAGCTGGTGTAAGACCTGATCATGCATGAAGTTCATTTGCTCACAATTTTTGCTCCCTGCACAATGCAGGCCTGGGATGATCCCACAGGGGGAACCATGGAGGGTGATGGATGGTAGAAATCTGATACAATGCAAAATCTGATACAAGCAGGCCAGGCAGATATTACAGTCTTTGATTCTAGGTGGAGGAGTTCATGGTGTGAGATGGTGTAACTTTGCATTGCATTGCTTTTGAGGTTATGCTAGTTATATATGCAGAGCAAACACAGAAGAACATACACCAACAGATCCGAGGAAGCTGTACTGTGAGCGGCCAGGGAACGCCGTGCAATCGCAGCAGCATGGCAAGGTATGTGTGCTATGCAGGCCAATGTAACACCAGAGCTGCAGCTCTCTCAGGCCTTCCCCAGGAAATCCATGCCCAGAAGCACACATACACAGCAGTTTTATTTGTAGGACATGAGAACGAAACCTTCTGTTCCCCTCAGCATTTGTAAGGCCGTGGATGGAGTGCTCTGTCTGGCTCTGGGTGCCAGTTTTAAAGAAAGATACACATCAGTTGGAGAGAGTCCAAAGGAGAAGTAACAAGAAGGCTCAGAGGTCTAGAAAACCCAACCTTTGAGGGGAGACTGAAAGAACCAGTCTTGTTTAGTCTAGGGAAGAAAAAACTGAAGTGAGACACAGTAGCAGACCTCAAATTTGTAAAAGTTTACTGGAAAGCGGAAGACAGTAAACCATTTGCCCTAGCTGCTGGAGAATCTGCGAACCGTCAGGATAGCAAAGCACTTGTGTAGGCCACCAAAGGAAGATGCTGAATTTCCACTGCTGGAGGCTTTAAAGAACAGGTAGGACACCTAGAAGAAAGGCTAAACTTCAAGGATAACTGATCCCACAATGAGCCTGGAGGATGAACCCTGTGTCATCTTTTGGGATCCCCTCCAGCTCTGTTTCATAGCCCTGCAACACAGTTAGCTTCAGAGGGTAAGACAGTACCATGAAGCAGCATGACATGGTTGTAAAGAGACTAATGATGGAAGAAAAGCATTTACAGCTGCAGGGAAAATGTAAGGATGTAAAATGTAAAATCAGACATATGGAACCTGACCTAGACAGTCCCATCAGAAAAACGTGTAAAGCACATTGCAGCAGAACTGCAGCAGGAACTTGACTCAGCAAAGAGAGGTGACTAAGGTGAAAGGGGCTGTGGGAAAAAATACAACCACACATTTATGTACACTTACGTGGACAAAAACTGCTTTACATCTACTTGCAGCTCTCTCATAAAGGAAGTGGCAGTTCTCTTTTGTGTTACAGCCACCAGCAAAATTCATCATCGTTACTCCAAATGCTGAGAAGAGATGCTTCACTCCTAGTTTTGACTTTCAAATGCACCTCTCATGGCCTCTCCACCTCCTCATATTTTTAGCATCAATTGTTTATTTCAGTAGCGAGACGGGTCACAGGCATCAAACTGCAAGCTATACTCACAATCAGTGCTTGGGTAATGAGAGCATGACAACAGATAGTTCACAAAGGGCTGAGAAAATGCAGATCCATATGACTGAAGGGAGGCCCACCCTCATCACCAATGCAGCAACAGGACATGAGCACTCTTAAAATTGGAGGAGGTGGGTGATGGGTGGGTTAATTCTTACCTGTTAGCTGTGGTCTTCAGGACGCTAATTGAGGCGCCTGTAATATCATCTAGTGCTCCAAAGGCTGACCTGGGATATCAGGGAGGAACAGCTGAGCTCCGGCTTTTCGGTGTTTTCTGTACCATGCCAAGCCACCCACCTTCACCAGCAGCAGAGGTGGCAGAGCTTAGCACAGCGCAGTGCAGTGTGGAGGAAGAGCTCACTCCTTTCAGAAAAATAGTTGGTACAGTTGGAAAACACAGCAACAGCCTTCCAGGCATGCCAGCTTTTTCTCATAGAATCATAGAATCATTAAGGTTGGAAAAGACCTCTAAGATCATCGAGTCCAACCATCAACCCAACACCACCATGCCCACTAAACCATGTCCCTAAGCACCTCAACTACATGTCTTTTAAATACTTCCAGGGGTGGTGACTCAACCACTTCCCTGGGCAGCCTGTTCCAATGTTTAACCACTCTTTCAGTAA
>NW_008824949.1:644275-650893 GCF_000699105.1 Pygoscelis adeliae
CTGACAGGCCTGTAGTTCCCCGGATCCTCCTTCCGGCCCTTCTTGTAGATGGGCGTCACATTGGCCAGCCTCCAGTCGTCCGGGACCTCCCCCGTTAACCAGGACTGCTGATAGATGATGGAGAGCGGCTTGGCGAGCTCCTCCTCCAGCTCTCTCAGCATCCTCGGGTGGATAGTGGCACATAGTGGCCCAGCAGTAAGTGGGGAACAGGATGCTGAGTCAGTGAGGCTGGGATCCAAATTCAGACTTGTCTCAGAAGTGGAGCAGGATGCATACACTGAGCCTAAAGCCACCACTCCATGAGCTTGCCTTCCCAAAGTACACCTGCTGGAGCCTAAAGTTGTCCATTGTACAAGGAGGGACAGCTAAGGGCTTTGTTTGAAGCAGCTCCTTCATCCCACTTCTCTGGCCAGTACAGGGAGCACTTGGGTGGTCAGCAGCCTGCCTGCCTCCACAGAGTAGCTGTGCTTCTGTGCTCCACAAGCAAAAACTGCTGCATAGCAGCAGCTATGGGTTATGCATGCTTTCGCACAGAAAATTATTTTGTGTTCGTTATGCTTTTCTCCTAACTGGCTCATTTTCCTTGCTGTTTCTTCTCTGTACAGTGGGAGCAACTGTGCACAGCTACCTCAAATCAAACTGCCCAGTGCAAAGTTAGCTCCTACATCAGAAAGCCTCTTATTTGGGAAGCAGCGGCAGCAAACCTTATACCCTTATATTTGCAGTAGCTCCACTGTCAGGAATGTGATACTTGTGGAGGAATATGTCCAGTGCTCTAAAATGGAGTTTGGAGAAAACACACAACAAGCGAGGAAGTGCTGGTGGGCAGCACCAACAGCACACAGCAGGGGCAGCCGCTCAGCAAGCAAACTAGATAAGCTGCTCTCCCCAGCTTCCTTTAATCTCTTCTCTAGTAGGACTTCCCCCTCTTTGCCATCTTCTCACATAACATACACCTGTCATTTTGCTCATAAGAGGAGGCTCCAAACCAGCAGTGCAAGCCCTGAGCTCCCCTGTAGGGCTTTGCCTCTGTTGGTTTTTTTTTTTTCCTGAGCAATGGCTACCTGCTTATGCCTTCCCTCCAAGGCTACCATTAACTAGCTTTGAAACACAGCAAGTAAAGAGGGATATGAGAAATGCAGACAGTGGCGCTTTCAGACCGAGGGAAGGAGGCTCTCAGGGCAGCCCGGCCACCATCACATTCAGGCTGGGCTGCTGACCGTATGCACGTCTCACCTGTGCTCTCTGTGGCTGCAGCCCAGCAGTCAGGGCCAGGGCTCAGAAGTCATCTTCACTGTTTAGAGAGGGTTTGTCCCATAAGCAGGTCCTCCCTCATCCCCAAGAGCTCCTCCCATGGCATCCTGCTCTCCATTTATATATTCTGCTTTTTAATTTTATTTTTTTCCTGAGAAAGCCTCAGCTATTTCCTTAATAGCAGAGAGGGAGATGAAGGGGCTGAGGAATAATAAGTAATACGAAGTGGTGGAGCAGACCTCACATTAAGCCTGAAGTCCACCTGTCGAGACATCACTCTCTCATGTCTTTTGTTGGACCAACCAGTTAACCCCTGTGGGTACACGTTCCTTTCCTGACCTTTAGGAGATCAGCAAGAAATCTAGAAAATGCTGCTTTTGCTTTTTTTTATCAGGGCAGGCATAAAGCAGAGGCCTTCCCTGCAGTGTTGCTCCTGTCATGGGAAGGACAGATGTGCTTCCATGAGGGATGCCTGGGAGTCAAACTGTAGGCTTTTACATGACATCATTTGAAGCTTTAAACGGGGATTTAGTGCAATTGCTGCCCAGCCCAGCAGGTGCGCCTGGGTGACCTGACCGGGGTTCCCCTGCATAAACGATGCACACAAGCTGGATCACGGCAGCGCTTGTGGACCAGGCTCACTGTTACCTGCTCGCTCTCTCCCCAACTCCAGTGGTGGCCGGCATCTGGTACAGGGACAAGAGCTGAGCACCCCCTGGTCATCCTGGTGGGCCCTGCTTCCTCCCTGCCCTGGCTGTCCCTTGCCCCTGCCCAGGGCTGTACCTGGTCCCAGGGTGCCTGGCCAGGAGCCTGAAGGTTTTCACAGCCGTCTATGGTAAGGCTGGCTCCCACCGGCTGACTGGCAATGCCAGCCCGCTGGCTGGGGGGTCCCAGGCCTGCACCGCCTGCCTGGTGCTGGCTCCCTGGGGTGGCTCCTCTCGCCCTCCCTCCCGCAGCACCCGGCTCGTCCGTGGCCCCCGCCAGGCTTTCTCCCGAGCCCCAGCCGGAGGCTGTTAGGACCAAAGCTGAGAAACGGAGGGCCAAACTCAAGCTGGGGGCAAGAGGAAGAAATACTGAGTGGGTAGTTTGAGGGTGGCCTGACTGCTCCAGACATCTGTGCTGTTTAAATAACTGTCTGTGTAAAGATGTGCTGCTTTATATTGCCCTCCAGCACACAGGCGGAAAGTGGTGGTGCTTTCCTCTCTGGAAAGTGAAAGCTGCCCTTACAGCTCCCTGGGCCTTTCCCTGCTGAAAAAGGAGAGCCACTTGTTAACATAAAGGAAGATGCGGTTTTCTTTTGTGTAATGGCCAACAGCAAACTCACCATGACTATTCCTGGCCAAAAATACCCCAAACATCCCTACCCCATCCTCTTCACAGGGCAGAAGTGGATGGGCTTTCAGCACTTGCACTTTCAGCTGACTGGGAGGCAGCCTGTGGGGGCAACAGGCTCTGGGAAGCACAGAGCACATAGGCATTCGAGAGGGAGAACAACCCTGCCATGACCATCAGCAAACTCATAGCCATTCATGCTGCTATAGCGATGAAGTGGAGGTTTTTAAGCATAAGTACTGCTGCGCCTCAGATTTCTATCATCGCCTGGGTGCCAGAGGCCCAGGGCAGCAGGTCTCCGACCCTATATATTTAGAGCAGTGCTGTAGGAGAGCTTGGCAGCTTTGGGGGCACGGTGGGAGCCCTGTCACAGGCAGAAGGGTTCTGGCCTTGGGGCTGACACAGTGGGACCCACTCCCCCTCACCCTGGGTGAGGGAGGGCCTTGGGAAGAGGTTGTTGCAGCCTTGGCACGTGCCTAGCACAGCTCCTCTGTTACTGAATCACTAGCCTCATCTCATCTGTCCTACGTAAGCCTTGACCCAAAACACACTGGATGGCAAACATCTGCTTTTCTTCTGTTTGCAGGGACAAGTTGGAATCCATCTCCATGAAAAGTGTCTGGGAAAGGCTACAGGTACGAATCCCAGGCTCTCTAAAGCATATCCCCAGTGTCATCTCCCCATCCCCAAACAGCAATGTGCTACCTCATGGGAGTCATATCTTCCACATGAACAAACCTTACAAAGACAGAGAGGCAGAGCAAAAGGCCTTCTTTTCCCTCAGTCTCATGGTGGCAGCTGCTGCCTGTCCTTTGGAAAAAGAGACCCAGCCTCACCTGCAGAGGTGGCCCTGTGGCTGTTGCGTATCCTGATGCCTGACCACAGCATTTTTCCACTCAGCCAAAGTCAGTTCTCCAGCCGAGGTGCTTGTTACCATGGTCTACTCCTCCACCTCAGCATTCTGGCGATGTGCAGCCTGACCTTGCCTCAAAGTTGTTGGACAAGAAGTAAAGGACATCCCCATCCGGGGAAAAGAGAGATGGCGAAAACGAGACACAAGGTCAGTGTGCTGGCCTTTTTCTCCTAATCACTCATCTCTAGCTTATTTAAAAAAAAAATTACCTCATCTCACAGGGTATTTTCACTGTAGTAATTCCTGTGATAACTGAGCTTGCGGGTATTTGGAAACAGAATTATAGTCGGGGCCAGCAGAAAGTCTCCCATGGTTGATGGCAGTGCACAGGCCCTGGGAGCATCAAGGATTTTTCTCTTGCAGTAATCATTGCGCAGGTTATGTACATTGTACACAAATGATTATGGCTGGAGGAGCTGACCTAACGAAGCACAAGCCTCGGAAAGGTTCCTTGTACTGTTGTGGTAAAGAGCCACAGGCACTCTCTACCCCCCCTCGTAAGGTTGAGCTAAAACCAGCATCTTTCAGGTACTGCATCAGCCAGGATTTTGAAAAGTAGTAATGAAAACAGAAGGCTGGGAAGAAAAAGAAAGTGACCTGGTCTTACTGTAAGACTCAGCAGCTCTGGGGCTGAGTTTGTGGCACTATCCTGTTCTTCTGAACACCCCTCTGACACCCAGTGTCTCTGGGACACACTGTACACAGCACTGCAGTGTGTCAGAGAGGAACTGGAATTCCTCTCACTGAATGAGACACTGAGATTTTGCGAAATATCCTGATTATTTCTTACGAGGTCCCGTTCCAGGTCCTCCGCTGTCATAGATGAACTTAGATGGTTCTCGAGATACCCCACGGGTGACAGCCCTAGATTATAATCTGTCTTTATAGCAACACCCACATAAAATAAAAACCCTTGTGGCATAGTCTGGCTGTGTGTTTATAAAGGCAGTTTGTTCCTTTTTGAACGGTCAGTAGTTTCTGAAGGGGAAAATGTGAAAAAATTAAGAGGGCTGCCAATTGTGTAAAATGAATTGACAATATTTGTTTGCAAAATACAGTGAAGTATATTATTTTCTACTCAAATCATTACAACTACACGGTTCTGTGTTTCCTAATGCTCATGGCCATCTCAGGTCCAGAGCCACAAATATGCTCTCAGAGAAACAATTCTAGTTCTCTGCTGATAGACTTCCACCCACAGCTGATGAAGCATATTTTAACCCCTCTCTCTGTTTCTTTCGGATCCAAGTGTACCTAAGTACACTTAAAGTACCTCAAGTACCTGGTACTCTGAAGAATAATGGAAATTGAAAACAAAAAAGTGTGAATATTTGACTAAGAACCTAAGGGAACTTACATGCAAATTATCCATTTGCAAACCACTGCCAAGGCAGTGCCAAATTCAGCCCTAGCACTACACAAATACAAACTTGGTTGATGAAGGGTTTTTGCTAGAAAGTTCTGGTTAAGTTCTGTCCTGACAGCACCTCGTTGGGGCACCCCGTGATTCTTAGCAGACGAAACTGGGAAACAATTTCCATCACAGGTCTGTGCATAGACTGTTCCACATACTCATAATTTCTGAAACATACAGCTTTAGGATTAATCATGTTTCCAGGCTCTTTATTCAAGGATGCTTTTCTGCTTAGGCAAAAAAGTAACCAAACATACCCCTCCATCCCCCGGGATTCCTAAGTTGCCATTCTTTGCATGACAGGCAATGCAAAAAGTACACAATTGACATCGTAGAAAATAAATATAAATACTTCTCTATCACTTGACTCAAGCAAGGCTCCATTTTGGATTTTGAAAGGTACCAGGTCTCCCTTGTGCTGAGTTCAGTTTAGCACCATTGCTTGACTTGAGTGAGAGGAAAGCAAAGAATATATGAGCTTAAGGTTATTGGAATATCACTTTATAACATGCTCAAATAGCGTCTGCTAATAGTAGAGCCGAGTGCAGCTCCCAGCATGGTGGCACCTACATGCACATCCCCTCCACCCAGGGGCTTAGGCTAGAGCTGTAGAGCTGCTGGACAGGCTGTGTGGGTCTCGCTGAAACACATAAATAACCACACTCCTCTCTGGTTCTGTTTTCTTAAATGAGCAAATTAGCCACAAGTTACATTGCTTTAGCTAAAAATAAAATGTAAATATCACGGGGTTGTGTGCAGACGTCTGGTCTCTTTGTGCATGACACCTGAGATCCCTAGAAGTGAAAAACAAAGCGGAGAGCACAAGGCTCCCCATTTTCTCCATGCTTTTGTGGTTTGTTGTCTCTGGACATTTGTCAGCACCGTGCAATTGCTGAGTTTCCTCTCCAGGGCCAGTTTCCATGTTTGCCCAGACCTTTCAAATAGCTCCGGGGAGCTAACCAGCCCCTCCTGCACGACCACCACAGAGGAGAGGCAAGTCCCAGCCCAACCGTGCAGGTTCTTCTGGGGCATGACCAAGGCTGACGGCGCTTGCGCTTCTTTTGCAGCGCAGCGATGGCACATCTTCGCCAGTGCCAGCTGGTCTGAAACGAGTCCCCTGACCCTTCTTATTTTGCAGTACGACCCGTCTCAGCGCAGTTGCACCCCAGCCCTTGGGCACTCTCTGGGAGTGACTCCCATTTGCATCATAGCTTTTGCACTCAGGTAATGAAAACTTTCACAAGGGAAAAAAAACTACACACAACAATAGTGGTAATTATGAAAAGAGCAATTAAAAAAAAGAGAGAGGGAGAAAGAGGGTCTGGGCCTAGTCCAAATTGTGTGTGCCCAATAGCAAAACTACCATTACCTTGAACAGGACTGAGTGCTGGCGTCTTCCTGATTCCCAGATAAAACTACAGAAGAGGCACACCTTGGATTTACAGTAGCGTTTTCTCTTGTACCTGCTTATCTGCTTTATTCATTTATCTGTGACTTAGCATTTATATTTACAAAACGCAGCCCATCCAACAGGTTTCTGGGAGCATAGTCACAGCGTATTGCATACATCTAGAACACCCTGAGAGAAGAAACCAGCTCCAAGAGCTTCTTAAACACCAATTGACTTCAGCTCTGCCAGAGCGTTGGTGGGAGAGAATTAGAGATGGGTGCGAATGGCTGAAAAATTCCTGCCACCGTTCTCCAG
>NW_008824949.1:650933-656960 GCF_000699105.1 Pygoscelis adeliae
TCCTTCCTGACAGCAGGTCTGCTTCCCTCCATGCTCTGCCCGCACAATCAGCCCAGAGACCCCCAGGTCTCCATGGCCACCATTGATGCGGATGTTTCAAAGCAAGGACTGCCGTATCCCCTGAGCGCAGCGCCATGCTGCATGTGCTAGCACCCTCTCACATTTGCACCATCCCCTTTTATTAGGCACAAGTTGACATTCAGACCAGCTTGGAAACAGCATGGGTCTCTATTTTCAGATAAGCCTGGGATGGATGCCCTGAAGAAGGAGCAGGGCCAGTATCTGCCTTCCACCTCCCCTGGAAGAGCAGAAGCAGCATTCGCTCGAGACTCGGCCCTGCTGAGAAAAGTTCAGGTCTTGTGTTTTACTCACTAGCTACAGACATGTCTCTTGCTGCTTCCAGCTCTAACGGGGAGGTTTGGAAAGAGCTGCCACTGCAGGATGTTGCCCTCAGGGAGGACACGCACATGCATGGGTCGCCAGGTGGGAGGAACTGGCTGAGCCGCAGGGCTGGGAGGGTTGGCTGATGGGGAGCTCTGCACCAGGGGAGGCCTTGGGTTTGCTTGTTCCACACGGTTTGCTTAAAAACAAAACCAGAAAACCACATCAAGTCCCAGGTTTATATGTAAAATAGGCATTGGGAGCTTGAATCTCATTCTGTTTTAATGTCTGTGAAAGTTCAGGACAAATTTTTCTGCAGACCAGTAGGAGTCTGTCATTCTTGAGTACCATCGGATAATTCAGGTTGGAAAGGACGCCCGGAAGACATCTGGTCTAACCACTGGCTCAGAGCAGGGCCAGTTTTGATCAGGTTGCTCAGGCCAAAAATGCATGATTTTGCTAACAATTTCTTATTCATCCTATCTGCTGGCTTGAGAGACTAGACTGTGTTTTTACTACGTTTTAGTCACACTAGCAATGCAGAAACCACTGCAGTTCTGCCCAGCTAAGGAGTCCAGTTCTGTTTTATTTTTTCCCCTGGTTTATATAAAAGTGGCAATTGGTAAGAGCCCAAACTGTCCTCAGCTCCACCAGAACAATGGCCATTGTTCTGGAAAAAAGCAAGTCATGCTGAGCCCCATTATGCTACTTCTAGTGGCCACATTGTCTTTGATAAAAATAACCCAGGGCTATTATTTAAAAAACATGCTCTGAGCTCCTCATGAAGGACAAGGTCTTTTGATAAAAAACCATGCCTGGAAGACAGTATCTGCCTGCATGGCCTCTTAGCACTACAACTAAAATACTGCTGGTGACCTCTTCTTGTGGCACCTGGGTTTTGCCTTGGAGATCTCCTGGCCAAACAGAGAGTGTGCTGGGTCTGTGCTGCCCGGAGACCAGGTGAGCTTGTGGTCCTTCCCCCACAGCCCTCTGGTTTCGCCACGAGTCCTGTGAGTTGTAACTGTTTTTGCTGGAGTCCATGGACCAGGCAAGGGAAGATGTGTTGTCTGGCTCTCCATCATGCAGTGCTGGGTGGGGTAAGCAGCATTTCGGCCAAGCACCGAGACCAGGCGAAAGGAAACGTGGGGACGGAGAGGCTGTAAAGAACCAGAGAAAGGGGAGGAGGAAGGACATATTGGGGCCGTCAGGTCACGTGCTCCCAATGGGAAACTTAGTGGTGTTTGGGTCTGTTTGGTATTAGGAACCAAGTCCTGCCTCCTCCATGGAAACTTATGACTATGTGGAAAACCTGTGGTCTCTTCGAAAGGAAGTTTCTTGCCCTCAATGTCATGAGTAGGACCTGGGTCTTTCCCCTGAATGCCCAAAAGATGGACAACATCTCCCACTGGTGGGAGACTGGTGACAGGTTGGGCAGGGAAAGGGGCTGGTGGCAGATGGGGCTGCCCGCTGCCCTTGCCCCACACACAGTAAAGAGGTAAAATGGGAAATAACGCCGAAGCAGTGGCATGAGGCATGGAAGCAGGAGGGTTTTGATGGGAAGATTAACCAGGGGGCACATGGAGAGACACTGTCCAAAGTGACGTGTTGAGAGAAGCTGAGGACCTCACAGGCTTCTTGCAACTGTGCAAGAAGTTTCTAGCCAGGCTTTGAGAAAAGTGCAGAGGAAATAGCTGGAATTTAACACTTGGCGTGCCTATGTTTTATACCAAGAAGTAGCATTTTCCTCTTTGCTTGTAAAGGAAACAAGCCATCTTAAAACAAAGGTTTAAATGATTGAAAAATCTCTTCCGGGCAAACTTTGTGGGTGTCTGGTAAGAGGCAAATGAATCGTTCTGATATCATAGCATCTTCCCCCACTGTATTTTAAGAGGCATAGAGGCTGCTACTTTCAGGAAAAATTGCCTGAAGGAAATGACAAATAACTGATAAATTGAAAGGCTTATGTCAAAATCCTCCCTCGCTTTCTCCCAATTCAATGTCAAAGAGAGGTCAAAACTAGGGCTGGCACAATTTGAGGGTCCCTAAAGACTTTGGATTTTGTCACTTTGCCCTACAGTCGGCAGATTCAAGCTTCCAGTCAAGTGTTTCTAAAATTGATGTTGTATTGATGTCAATACAATCCTCCAAAGCACGAAATAGGACACACTCAAGCAAGCAGGCAGATTTCCAAACCGTCTGGCCCCTTTACATCATTTCCTCCTCATAACTCATCCTGCGTGTTGTACCTCTGACTTGCACATCTCCAGCTTCCTTTAGATAAGGGAGAAATTCTTCTTGTGTCATGCGAACTTCTTCAATTTTATCACCAGTCTCTCAGATAAGGGGCTCACGTGAAGCAAACCTTGCTGTGCTCACATTCCAGTCTTCTAACAGCAGAACATGGAGCTTTTCCACCTTATAAGGATGAAGTTTCACTGCTCATTCGAAAGGTGCTGCAACCGCTTTAAAAGATTTCTCAGCCTGAGTATTGCAGAAAGAAATGCACCTGGTACCCGCCCTTCTGGATTAGCAACCTGGCATATGCTGTTTAGTGCGCCTGAGCAAAAAGCATTTGGGAGGCTATATCATATACTTTTTTTTTTTGTAGATAGATTTTTGTCCCTCTCCCAGACTAAGCCAGTGCTGGCTGCAGTTAATGCAGCCAGTCAGAAAATTTCTGCAGCAAATCAGAAATTCATTTCATAGGTGGGAATTCACTTTCCCCAAAGTCTGCTCTCCTCGCTGATGGTTGAACTCCAGGATCTCAGTGCATGTCTACTTCTGCTGCCTGAAAAACAACCAAGCTAATGTGCTTGTATCTAGAAGAACCCCAAAGCGTTCCTTTTTTACTATGTGTGAGGAAAATTGGAATGTAAATGCATTAGCAAAATAAGCACTGATGTTTAAAATGAAGCAGAGAAGCCAGATGCTCTGTCTCCCTCTTCATGCAAAGCAAGAAGTAAGTGTCCCAAGAAACACCAAATGGTCCCTGTTGTATGGAGACCAGGCTGCCTGTTCAGACTTTTATGCAATAAAACAGACACTTTAAAATATACCAAATATGCGGTTTAGCCTCTTAATTTCTTTCTTTTTTGTTTTGTTTCCAGTTTTCAGGTTAGAAATCCTTGCTCCACTCATAGAAAAAAATATCTGGTTTGGAAACCAAGAACTGGGGAAGATGGGAAAGGCTCCCTTTTTGGCAGCTTATTTGAACATCCGGGCTGCAACGATGAGTGATGCGCTACAGACCGTTTCATCACGGGCCATGCTGTTCTCACGAGGCTTCCTATTTCTCACAAGCCTCCCCGCTCACGGCAAGGAAAGCTCAAGGGCAGAGCTGCTGAGGGCGTCAGGCTCCTCTTCCCGTGCTGGATGGATGTCGCGCTGCATGGTGCTGTCCTGCAAGAGCTCAGCGGGTTCCTCCTTTCCTCCTCTCTGCATTTTCCTTGCAGACCCGCCCACGTGAGGTTTCTCCGTAGGACAGGTCAGGAAGGGCCAAGGACAGACCTCAGGGGTTACACCGAGCAGCGGAGAGGCAGGACGGTTGTCTCTGGGTGGGAGCGAGGGTGGATCGGAGAGGTTGGAGGCTAGTGTCCAACTCCAACTGCTTCAGCCAAGACCGATGCCGGGAGAAGAGTAGGTTATTTTTAACTAAACCAACAACAGAGAAAGACCCATGATATTGTTCTTGAATGAGAACTATTTAAAGGAATAAATCATTGCCATGGAAACGGGGAGCTTTGCCAGAGCGAGGCAGGAAATGAAGTTCAATGAGAGATACCCGAGGAATTTTCAGCCATGATAACAGCAGTAACTGCTCGTATTGGGGTTGCACCTTCAGGCCAGGGGACCGCAAGTTGCCTTCCTGAGCCCATGGAGCACAGGGGAGTTGATGGACCCAGGCGCTTCTGGTGGGATGCAGCACCTCTGCAAGGTTACCCACCAGCACCACATACGCCTGAGGTGGGATGAGAGTAAGAACAGAGCCTGTGACAGAGCCTCCAAAAGGGCTTTGGGAAGTAAAATTAACTACACAGGGATTAGACCAAAATGAATCCAGAGGGCTTGAAAGCCTTGAAATGTGTTATCAGCCTGGCTGCTTCTCTAAGTCCTGATTAGATCCAAAGGCCTGTTCTTTATCTTGAAGTCCTAAGAGGCAAGGACAAGAGCTTAGCTGAAAGGCAACAATCCCTGCACCCCATTTAGCAGTTCCTTACGTCCCCCACACTCATCCTACCGCTATAGGGAAGTTATGGATACTCCATTCTTGGCTGTTGCAATTGTTCATCAAAAATAAGTCTCCTAATTGCATAGGGCTGTATAATTGCATTATACAGCCATCACAAAACTACCGGCATCTAGCCTTCCTCCCTGCGCCGTCAGGGAGGCTGACTCCTGAGCAGATATCTTTTCACTCAATATGTTTTTGGCCTTTTGTGGGCCATTTCCATGTTCAGGAGTCCAATCTGGGCAGCTGTCATCTCCTCCACTGCACTCAAAGCCAAGCAGGATATATGGGCAGCTGCTCTGTGTTGTTCTTTGTTGGGTGCCTCTTCGTTGCAATTCCAACCATGGTTGAGTGTGCAGGCAGAACCAAAGTTGAAGGCATACAAAACCTAGAAAAGAAAATCCAATTGCATAAAACAAGCTGGAGAGTGACAGCAGCAGTACTCCAGGCAATGATACGGCAGCAAGAAGGCTTAGGGAAGCCTGAAGGAGCAGCACCACCAACATGAGAGGAACCAGCAGCCCCCATCCTCACTTGAGAGTAAGTGCATTACTTATCTGGCCTCCCTGACACTTATCCTAATATTTCATTTTGTGACAAGGAACTCCATCACTCCTGCATGAGAGCCAGTCTGCAGTGAGGGCGCTGGTAACCTCAGAAGTGATCTCTGATTAAGTAGTAGTCATCTGCCTGCGAGTCAGCCTGGAGGCTTGCTGTCATGAACATGTGTCTGTAGGCACTTTGAAATCCATCCTGAGCAGCAGCTCTTGGGTGTGATGGAGAATGTTCGCTGTGGCCAAGACTTCATGGGATCTAATGCCAGTCGCAGATCCCAGGATTAGTCCTCGGTAGATTAGTCCTCCAGGTGGATTGAAGCAGAGCTGGGGAACCTGCTGCATCTGAGAAGCAGCCGGTTTGTTAGGTGCCTAAAGGCAGGGGGGGGTCTTCGACTTCAGCGATCTCATCGCACATCTCCTCTCCTTCTATGGGAGCAGCAGCCCCACAAGCACCCTGGAGACACGCCGCACCACAGCGCCTGTGCTGGTCCTCGGGGCAGCTGGGCTGCAGTCGCCAGACCCAAGCCAAGAAGGCAGCAGACCAGACGGAGGCTAATATTACTCTTCCCAGAGGTTCAGTAGGTCACTGCCTCATCCTGTGAGCAACTCCAAATTTCAGGGCAGTGAGAGAATTGTTTATATTGGCTACTTGTACGAATGCTGAAAAAAAAGGGTATTATGGGACTTCTGTTCTTTAATTCCAAAAAGAAATCAAACATGTCTAGACTGTTGCATGCATGTGGCTTTATTCCAGGCTTCTCCCACCTGGAGCAATAAGCAGACTGGAAATTCTCCACAAAAGAGTTTTCAACACCCATTTAAAAATGCTCTCACCCTGTGCACACTAGCCGGTACCGACCA